>NC_056746.1:1245239564-1245539564 GCF_019279795.1 Protopterus annectens
ATGCAAAAGAGAAATATATTCACTATGATATAACATTGCACGGTTTAGGTCAGCCTCTTTTCCCAAAACTGCTTTTAGAAATTTGTGTTCTTAAGTAGTAATCGAAATGAGTGAGATGGCTTAACATTTACAAGAGTAGGTCGTACACAATGTGAATGTGAGATGGATGTATTGATGACATTGTATTTTTGTTAGTCCCTGCAGCAAAAAGATGCAGTTACTGCCAAACTAATGTGCACAATGTTGTAACCATGGCCAAACAAATACAGGCATATTAGCTTTTCCTGACTTTGTTTTATATCCATTCTGTCATGTCCTATGTTTCCTGTCTACTTTGGCATTTTTAGAGCAAGTTTCTGACCCGGAATGTTCAGCTGTTGTAGCAGAAATGTCTGACAATGGCCTAAGGTTGCAAACAGAACACTAGGCAGTATTAAGCATATGTAATGCTGAAATCACTAAACTCCAGTAAATTCTGAACATGTAATTGCTTTTATTGCAAAACTTTTTAAAGTGCTATACAGGAAAAGTAATCCAGAGCAACAGATTTATATCTGGGCTCAGTTATGATGTAACTAGAAGGCAATATTGTAAGAATACAATTTAATGAATTATTTCTGTTTTTGGTTAGCATTTTCTAGTAAAAGAAAGATAGCATCTGACAGATGTACACATTGTCATGTACACAGATAAATTTAAACAAACCTACAGGTTAGAGATAATCTGTTCCTAAACATGTCTGTAAACAATATGTTCTGTATAATTGAAAAATTGCAAATAATCTGCATAATTTCTTTTCTGTGGTGTCACGGCTGTGAGCTATACTTCACTATATTAATTATCTTATGTTGGTCTTAGTGTGCATGTCCCCAGTGAACTCTACCTTTTTAGCAACTTCAGTTAGGAATCTGCCTTGCACAATTTCACTCACAAAAATTTGTCAGTGCAACAAACTGGTAGTTACTTCCCAAAAATTCCAAGGTAGTTTTAATCCAGTATTATAAAAATGAAAGTATAAAAAATATAGATTGATCTTGTTCTGTATTTAATCGTGGCATACATTCACAAAACAACATAAATTGCAATTATAAAATAAACTGTCGCTGATGTCACGGACCTTGAGCTATGGAGTTAAATATTCACTACTTGTGAATACAGTCCAGCCAACAACACTTTATTAAATAATTATGTAACACGCAGCCTCAGAATTTTTTTTCTCTGTGTTTTAAGTCACTGTTATTGAAAAGTTAATCACAGTGCTGTAACCAAAATCTATGGACCTGGCCTTTTTGTCACACATGTCATAAGACTTGCTACTCCAAAGATAAGTTAGCAATGATGTTTGGGCATTTCTAAAGTGTCTGGTGAGATTTGGTACTCTTATTTTAGATGACGGTAGTAGTAGATACTTGGAGTGTTGGTAAAAAGATGGCAAGGTGGTGCATATTTTAGAAAATATGACTTAAGGAGCTGGATGCATAAACATCTATATGTTGCTCTAAATGAATTTGAATGAGCAGTGGCAGGCAAATAATGTTACATGTTGCACCAGGCAGCAAAACAAGGGTTAGCAGCTAAATATGCTAATGTGTGTATAAACAGCTAAAACACATGCTACTTAAGCAAATAATCATGGTGAAGCAATTCAGTACCATATGAAATGAACACCTACATGTCACACTGGCTTTAGCTCTGAATTCCAAAACAAGAGAAAACTTTAAAAATGTAGGGGTTGCTGCAACCATTATAAATCATTAAGTGCAACAATGTAATACAAGGTGATGCAACTACTAATGCTGCTACCAGACCTTGGCCCAGAAGGCGCAGTATGTACAGGCCACATTTGACCTACCATGGACTTCATGACACAGAAATAATAGAGAAATAATAGAGCATTACAGGGTGGACAGGGATACCATAGAGCAAATTGTGAACATCTGCCAACCGCAAATGAGACCCCCATAGGAATCATGGACAACCCATTCAAGTATAAATTAAGGTGTGTGAAGCATGCGGTCTACTTCAGTAGATCGAAAGTTCACTTAACTGACTTTAAGTTAGCGGAGATGAAAAGGCTGACAACTGTAGAACACCGACATCCTGGAACACCGACTTCCCACTCCAGGTAAGTAACTGCTTGGTCACACTGTTGACTTTTGCCCCATACCTCCACAAGAGTGCGATCTTGGACTTGATATATTTAGTTACAGAGGTGGAAGGGGTGAAGGCCCCCACATGGGTGAGTTTACTTTCCTTTGGTTTTACTATTTTTTCAGGATGGCCAAGCAGTTACTTACCTGGAGTGGGAAGTCGGTGTTCCAGGATGTCGGTATTCTGCAGTTGTCGGCCTTTTTATCTCAGCTGACTGAAAGTCAGATAAGTGAATTTTCGGTCTACTGAAGTAAATCCGAAGCATTACTCATACTAGCTACTGGAACTTTTTTGACCCACAGGGGACACAGTGGTGGTGTCACAGGCATCTACCTCAAGAATACTCCACCAGTTTCTCAATGTAATGCTGCAACATGTGTGGAAGCATGTCTGGTTTCCACATACTCCAAATATAGACCTGCCACCATGCAAAATTTCTGTGACTTAGCACATTTTCCTGAGGTCATACATTCCACCCATATTGAAATAAAAGTTCTACCTATTGAACCAAGAAGGAGGTACACAAACAGAAAAGGCTATCATTCTATTAACTGTCAGGTGGTATGTAACGCACAATGTATCACCTGTAATATGTGTGCAGGTAACCCTAGCAATTTAAATGATGCCCACATATGGTACACCAGGGACCTGTACCTAAGATTTTCTAGGGGCAACTTTCCACAAGGGAATCTAGTGGGATAGGCAGGATATGCACTTGCACCTTGGTTCATGACTCCTGTGAAAAACCCATATAACACCACTGAGCAAAGTTATAATAATGCAGTCACTCAAACTATAAATATCATACAGTGTGTTTTTGTCTGCTTAAGTCCTGGTTCTGATGTCCCGATACACCTGGAGGTGCACTGCAGTATACCCTTGCCACCTTTGACAAAATACTGACAGTCTCTGCCATATACAGGGCCAGCAGACACAGATGAGGAGTCAGATGTGGAACCCTCACCTGAGGATGATCATGGTAGACAGAGGCTTGCATAATATGGAAGTGGCTAAAAGGTAGAGTACACTGCATGCACTCACTCTTTAATTAAACATCAAATAGAGATAAGCACATGCAAGCAGTAACAGTGATGCATGTAAACTTACAAGCCATTAACTACCCAGGTACTGGTTGGCTATTGTGAGCAACAGACATATGTAACCACAAACTACAATGTTATCAGCAGCAGTAACAAATGTGAATGATGAACCTGTAATGAAGAGATAAATGTTTACCCTTATATGTATGTATGTATGTATGTATGTATGTGTTGTATTTCAGTAAAGCAAACTGTTCATCAACCATACAGAAATGTACGCAATAACATATATGAGTGATGCATGCAACATAGACAAACCAACTATAAAGCTATTAAAATTAATTTCTCCTGCATATGGATACAACCTGTGCATCAAAGCAAAGAGGACTCCCATCAGACAAACCAAAGAGTGCATGACAATGTCCCCATCATCTACCTAGGTAGGTGATCAAGTATAGTTATAGAAGCACACAAGTACAAAAGAAAAGGATAAATCTTTAAGACACAAACAAGGAAGTTGCAATCCAACACTAGAAAGAAAAAGGTATTACACCAAAACCTTGCCTGTCCTGCTCACTACTGTGTATCAAACATAAGTGGCCCAAGTCACAGACCACAACAGGGATCAGGGCAATCTCAGCATCATCAGCACAAAGGGCTGAGCTAGCAGCAATTTATAAGTAATAATACTGCACTAGTACTACTACTACTATTATTACTACTATTACTGCTACTATATTACTATCACTACTACTACTATTACTGCTATTACCACTACTACTACTACAAATACCACCACCCCTACTATTCCTATTATTATTACTAATATTAAAACCACTACTACTACTATTACTGCTACTACTATTACAACTACTACCACTACCACTACTAGTATTATTACTACTGCTACTAATACGAGCACCACTACTATTACTACTATTGCTATTACTATTAAAACCATTACTACTATTATTGCTATTATTACAATCCCAAACTGAAATTCAATACATATTTTGATGAAAAAAGACATTTAACTAAAAAGCATTAGATATGCATTCTGTGCATCAGAAATAGTCAACTTAAATCACAAAGAAACATGCAAAAAACAGGGTATAATCATTATCATTTGTACATGCTGGGGGAGTTACAGCAGGGCAAACCTGACACAAAAAGAAGTGTGTGTGTGTGTGTGTGTGTGTGTGTGTGTGTGTGTGTGTGTGTGTGTGTGTGTGTGTGTGTGTGTGTGTGTGTGTGTGAAATGAGGGTCAGAATAAATGTACACTCTCTGGAAAAGTAGCTTCAGATGTAAAAAAGTTAATTTTGAAGAATGACTACATGTGTGTGAGGTGGCATGGGAAACATGAGGTGTACTATGTGTGGGTACCTGCACTCTGTCCTTAAAAGGTATGAGCCATGCATGGTATAGGATTCATTTCACAGCTGCATCTCCTGATGACATGAACTGTCTCTAGCAGGAGTTACACTGATAGTTCCATGATCCTGGCTAAAAGTTGGTGTACTACCTGAACATGAAAGATGACTGCTGGACGAGCTGTCATAATGACTACATCCATGATGACAACCACATGGTCAACCACTTCTTGGTGTGGACACCTCCATTACCAGTGGAGAAGTAAAAGTAGTACCACTACTGAAGCATAATCTGGCATGACTACAGCCATGTTGGCTAACATTTGATGATAAACCGGAACTTCAGTGACATAGATGCTGCCCCACCCCAGCAGACATTCCATAACAGCCAATGCCCTGTCTAGTGTTTCATTCATCTGGTCCAGGAAGGAGTCACACATATGATTCAAGTAGTCCTATATGTCAGAATGCATGGAATGCAGTACTCTATCTCTTCCAAGACCTTGTTAAAACTTGCCTGTGCCTCCACAGCAGCCCTGCAAATACCATGGGAGGCAGATACTGACATACCAATATCGGGGGAGAGCAGTAAGCATGCCTCCAATGAGCACCTCTTCTGACACCCCTGTGTGGTACTTCACCCTTACAATAGCTACAGGAGATTCCATCGCCTCTGCAGCTGGTATAACCACACTACCCAAATCAATGGTGTCCCCCTCAATCTGTCCATTCTCAGATCTGTGTAATGGATATATGCAGGCATATTATGTCCAGACTTTGGTGAGGAGACATGGTAGCCACATTCTCAATGTCAGGAATACCCTCTGCTACCCTAGACTGTCACCATCATCATCGTCACAGGATACCAATCCTCTGACACCATGCGGTATGCGTTCCTCAGTGCTGGTGCCAGCCTCACCTGTAATTAAACCAAGAAAACAGAAAAACAGAAGCATTACAAAGAAATTATCATAATAGGGTACCTAAAGCAGAATAAAGCAGAATAGATGCAAATGCATATAAACTTTATAGTTAGGTATATTTGTATATCTATATATAAATAAAGACAAATAACCTATGCTCATACCATGTGCAGGTAGTTACTGAACCTCAATGCCAGATGTCCCTAGTCATGCAACATTGCAATTGATACAGATATGATAAGCATTAAACAGAAAATATCCACTTAAAAAATTATTATAACTCTACACCATGTATGTGTATATATATATATATATATATATATATATATATATATATATATATATCACCAATTGTATAAGCTGCCAATAATATGCACTAAATTTCTTTATTAATGTAAATTCTGTATTGTATGTGAAATGTCTTATATGTGGAGCTTTTCTCCCAGGGATTCCACTGACAATGGGCATTTCTGGCCTATCTGGACCATCCCAGTAAACAAATACAAAATAAGTAAATAACATAAATAAATATATGTTTTATATATATATATATATATATATATATATATATATATATATATATATATATAAACACGACAAAACTAGAACCAAACAGGAGTGTACTGCTGAAAAAATAGAGTATGAATACAACAAGAAGCAGCACTGAGACCACGGCCAGGGCAGGATTGTTCCACTACCACTTCTCAACACAAAAGTTTGTTTGTTTGTTGCAACACCTACAGGTGTTTGCTTACGATTGTACTCCGCATGCAAAAAAGCTCAGCAAGACACTTGGTTGAGCAGCCATAAGATAAATGTTTCAGATGTATTGTCTTCCCAAGCACAGCGTATATAATCAGCTCTACTTGAATATCGGCAAGTGTAGTTCACCTTCGTTGCCATAGACGACAACTGCATTCATTACCACCATCAAGTATTTATTCACATCGAACAATAACTTAAAAATAAAAACAAAAACAGGACAAAGGATAAGCGCTTTCGGGTCTCCTCAATAACCTCTCTTATTCTTAGGGGAAAAACTGGAAAACCCACATCTTTTACCCCAGCTTTTGATATGGCACCTGGTCTGTTGTTTCTGCCCTCTCTCTTTTCATTATCAATCATTATTCCTGGTGTCTGATTGATCATGGGCATGATTTCTTGATGGAATGTATCTTTCGACTCTTCAGCCCTTTCACCATTCTCTCTCTCTTCGTCTATTGTGATTCATTATTCTGTCTTTATTTATCTCCTTATGACCCAGTGCATCATTGCGTGGAATATTCTGTGGCACGTTATCCCTATGTTCTTGCTGAAATTCATTGTCCCTTGAAACCTGATGTTCTCCATTATACTCTCTTGATCACATAAACAGATCGCCTCTCATAAAATCAGCATAGTCTCTTCTTAGTTTCTTGATTTTTATCTGCTCCAATTTGTTGTCATACAAATATATTTTATAGTATGCCTCATCTAACTTGGATTGACAGACATCATTGCTGAAATTTTGTTCATGATATGCTTGCATACTTTCAACTTTTTTAACAAGTTCACTCTCTCTAGGTTTAAAGTGCTCTATAATTAGTTTCATATAACTTCAGCTGTGCTATAAGTTAAAACTCTGCCATTTCTTTAGCAATTCCAGTTGTGAATTGCCTTGCAAAGGCATTAGAAAAATTCTCAGACCTCTTGGTACAATGTTAAAATGTAGACAGTAATATACTGAATCGTACACCAGCCACTCCAACAGATGGAAGACATGGCAGAACATACAGTAAATTTAACAGAATTTCATTTAACGACAGTGATAATCCATTACTTAAATTAGACTTCTTAGATGAAGTGGTACAAACTGAAATGTTTGATAATGAAAGAACGAATGTTATAGACAAGAAAAAGTTCTATAAAGAAATGAAAGAGATGGAAGATAGTATGTATGAACTTAAAAGATTGCAATGGCAACGACAGCATTTAGAAGCGTGTCTACGAGAGAGAATGCTGAAAGGGCTGAAGAGCCGAACGATACATTCCATCAAGAAATCACGCCCATGATCAATCAGACACCAGGAATAATGATTGATATTGAAAAGAGAGAGGGCAGAAACAGCAGACCAGGTGCCATATCAAAAGCTGTGGTAAAAGATGTGGGTTTTCCAGTTTTTCCCCTAAGAATAAGAGAGGCGAGAAGCAGAAAGGAAATGAGATCACTAAGCAGGGGGAGAAAAAGCAGAAAGTCGTACGTGGAAGAGAAATAAATGAAGAAATCAATGACAGTTTGGTTTTTAATTTGTCATCCTTTCAGTTAAACAATGCACATAAGAGTATTCTTAACAAGGGCCTCAAATTTATACCTACAAGAGGTATGGAAGAGAATGAAGCAATACTGAGCCTGAAGATGTTTAGATGCTAAGAAACATGTATAAGAGTAATAAAGGAATGGAGTTAGACCTATTCAAGAAACCAAGTTGTTTTGTACCACAGAATAGTGCAGTCATGGATACTTTCCTGAATGTCTGTGAAAAAGATATCTTGGAATATATACAGAACAATAGAAAAAGGTCCTTCAATATTACAAAGGAAGAGAGACAGGCTCTAAAAGAATTAGAGGAAAATAAGAGACTAACAATTAGACACGCAGACAAAGGGGGAGGTGTGGTCTTAATGGACAGTGATAAATATATAGAGGAAGTAACAATCCTATTACAGGATGTTTCCTCATATAAAGAAATAAACCACTGTGACTTAGAGAAGATCAAAATGAAGATGAGGCTGCACATAGAAGAAATGAAAGAAAGAGGTCAAATATCAGTTGAGCTATGTAATTATCTGCAGGTGGAGTTTCCATTGACTCCGGCATTTAAATGCCTTCCCAAAATACATAAAATCCACAGAGACCACCACTGAGACCTATTGTGGCAGGGGCAGGATGGATTACTGAGCCAGCCTCTATATATGTGGAGAACCATATCAAGAAAGAGCTAGTAAAAGCACTAGCTGTTCTGAAAATACGGAAGCATTTATTGAGAAATTAAGCGTATATATGAAGAACAAAAAAGACAAGAAGAAACACTTAATGGGCTGTATGGATATCAAAAGTTTATTTACAAGCATTCCCAATAACTATGGCATAGCCGCATTAAGAGAATTCATGTTGAATAAAGGAGATTATGAAGAAAATAAAATCACAGTCATATGTGAGCTAATGAAGTTGATACTTGAGAACAATGTCTTCATTTTCAACAGTAAATTCTACATACAACTATGTGGTGTGGCAATGGGTACGCCATGCTGCAACAGCTATGCTAACATAGTGTTGGCACAATGGTAAGATAGAGTCATTTATCAAAATAACCCTTGGAATAAATGCCTAAATATATACCAGAAATTTGTGGATGATATTTATATTTTATGGGAAGGTGATGTCATGGAGCTCAACAATTTCCATAGATATTTAGAGAACAGCACCAACTTTCTGGAGTCTACTATTCTGAGTAATGAAAGTCAAATGGACTTTTTGGATGTGAGAATACTACAAGATGAAGAAGGGAACATAGAAACCAGCCTATTTAAAAAAGAATGTTGGAAGAACAATATACTACCAAGGAACAACATGCATCCAAAATATACGTACAGGAATGTTATGAGAGGTCAATTCCTTAGAACATCTAGGATACATTCGAATGATGTAACCCTTGACAGAGCCATAAATTATATGTCTGAACACTTGGAGGTGAAAGGATACAGAGAGGAAGAGATAGTGGGAGTGAGACACAATGTGCTGTTAGAAAGAGAAACAAGAGGTAAGCCATACCTGAAAAGAAAACAAGAAGGTGCACCTTCAAGAAACAATAGGAATGAGCAAAGAGAAGTTAAAATGATTCTCACACATACAACAGATACTGGCGGGATATGTAATATTATGTGAAGGAACTGGAAGATACTATTGTCAAGTGAAGAATGCAAAGAAGTGATTGGAGAGGTACCTAAGTTTGGTTACAGGAATGCAAGTAATCTGAAAAATAGGTTATGCAAAGAAGACTACTTAGTACCACGTGTCAACTCTGATAGAAGAGGGACATTTCCATGTAGAAGGTGTACTATGTGCAGGTATATATGTACAGAGAACAGTTTTGAGAATCCCATTACCAAAAAGAAATACACCTGTAGTTTCTATGCTGATTGTAACACAAAAAATATAGTATATTTGGCCACATGTTCATTATGTGACCATTTCTATGTTGGAAAGATAGTAAGACAATTTAACGAGAGACTATCCAAACATATAAGTGACATCAGACTCAAAGATTATATGAATCCTCTTGCCAAACACGTCAGGGACAATGAAGGACATAATTTCAAGTTCAGAGTGCTTAGAATTGTTCTAACATCGGAAAGGGGAGGTGACAACAACAACAGACTGGAACAGGAAGAAATGTATTGGATTGGAAAACTACAAGCTCATAGAAGACCAGTACTGAACACTACATTTCCCATGAAACCAGCGCTCAAGAGCTGTGGTTTGAGAAGATGTGTGTGATGTGACATCACCCGTTATCTAGCACTCTATTGGTAGAATGCAATTTTTAAACAGGCATTAACTGCACAGTACACATGGATCTGATGAAGGGTTATTGAGGAGACCTGAAAGCGCTTATCCTTTGCCCTGTTTGTTTTTTATTTTTGTTTTTATTTTTATTTTTAAGTTATTGTTCGATGTGAATAAATACTTGATGGTTTTAATGAATGCAGTTGTTGTCTATGGTCACGAAGGTGAACTACCCTTGCCGATATTCAAGTAGAGCTGATTATATACGCTGTGCTTGGGAAGACAATACATTTGAAACATTTATCTTATGGCTGCTCAACCAAGTGTCTTGCTGAGCTTTTTTGCATGTGGAGTACAATCGTAAGCAAACACCTGTAGGTGTTGCAACAAACAAACAAACTTTTGTGTTGAGAAATGGTAATGGAACAAACCTGCCCTGGCCGTGGTCTCAGTGCTGCTTGTTGTTGTATATATATATATATATATATATATATATAGAGAGAGAGAGAGAGAAAGAGATCTATATCATATGATCATAAGCCCTTATGACTGACCTGCAAAAGATTAAATAATGGAACATCAAACAAGCCTATACTCTGAAAGCTGGTAACAGAAAAGGGGGAAGCACCCCCTGAAACTCCCATACCCTGTACATATTATATATGCAAACTCTGACATCTCTCCACATTACAGAAAGGGAAAACACCTGATCCAAAGAAATATCTGCTTTTGGGTTATAAGTGTACAATGTTCTGATCATTGCTATTTTGCTGGTTGATCATATGGGTTTTCGCCTATATGATAGGGACCCATATATATGTGTACATGTGTATATAAGTATTTATATATATATATATATATATATATATATATATATATATATATATATGTATGTGTATATATATATATATATATATATATATATATATATATATATATATAAATTTTATATATATATATATATATATATATATATATATATATATATATATATATATATGGGTTCCCTTTAAATCATCGAATGTTCAGAACATCAAAGTTATGATCATTGAGACCAGAACATTGATGTTCAGAACATCGAAGGTTTAAAGTGGAAGTGCCAGGTAAGTGAGATTGTGGAATGTTGGGTGTGTATGCAGGGCAGCAAGGTGCCCTGCATGTTGTGTGTGTGTGTGTGTGTGTGTGTGTGTGTGTGTGTGTGTGTGTGTGTGTGTGTGTGTGTGTGCGTGTGTGTGTGTGTGTGTGTGTGTGTGTGTGTGTGTGTGTGTGTGTGTGTGCCATCTGAGTGTTGGCATTGCAGGTAGGGTACGGGAAATTTCCCGTTTAGCGCTCCTGCATATAGCGATAAAAGGTAGATTTCCCTTACCCCACTGTAGTGCGATCTCGGAGTTGGAATATTAAAGTTGGGGGGTGGGGGACACAGCCCCCCACATGGGGGGTGCAGGGGGGTGATGTATACACTTGCAAGAATAATACTAGTAGCTTTGGTCACCACCACCACCAAGTTTCCAAAAATTTTCAAAAATCAGCTGAATATAGCATGCAATAAGACAGACAAAATGCTGCTTAACCTACTAACCCAAGGACAAATTAATGAAATTGAATATTCTTTTTTGCAGGTAGAATTTTCACAGATCCCAGAGATCTCTGGAATACCAAAAATTCACAAGAACATGGGTGATAATTGCGGATGCCAACATTTTTAAGATGTATGGTATGGCCAGATATGTAGATTTGAAATTAAAAGATATACTATTGGAAGAATCTGGGCAGCCGCTGTGGTGCAGCGGTTAGCGTTACCACCTCACAGCAACAGATTCTCCAGTTCGATCCTTGGCTGGGGTGCCTTTTGTGCAGAGTCTGCATGTCCTCCCTGTGGTCGCGTGGGTTTCCTCCAGGTGTTCCGGTTTCCTCCCATATCCCAAAGACATGCTCTAGGTGGATTGGACACTCTAAACTGGCCCTAGGTGTGAGTGTGCGCATGTGTGTGCCTTCTGTGGAAGGTTGGGCGCCAGGCTGGCAACTCGACACTGTAAAACTCCACTGCCAGTCATGAGCAGACAGGTGATCTGCTGTGGTGATCCCTAACCGGGAAAAGCTGAAAGAAGAAGAAGAAGACTACTGGAAGAATGTTATATCTTTAAAGAATCATGGGATTTTATGATGAAAGTGAATAATAATTTGTATTGTAAAAATTTGATATTAGCAACAATAGATGTTCAGAAAGATAGACTGGACACCAATAGTACTGCAGTTTTTAGAACCTTGATGGAGGCAATTTTGGATAACAATTACATCTGGTTTGAGGGAAGTATTTACAAACAAAAAAACTGGTGTAGCTATGGGGGCAATGTGTGCCCCCATCTTTGCCAACATTTTTTAGCACTCTGGAAAAGTAAATGTTATTTTTGATTCTGAATTTAAGGACACCTATATGATATGCAGGCATTTTTTGGATGATTTAGTTTTGTTTTGGAAAGATACAAAAGACAGGCTGTATCAGTTTTTTCAATATATAAACAACTCAACAGTTTTTTTTTAATTTACGCTAAATACATCCAATGAGCAAATATGTTACTTAGATGTTAAAATTCCTATTGATTGAGCTAGTAAGTGTTTTACAAGGAACCGTTATAGAAAACCTACTTACTCAAACATTTTGCTCCAGATGCCATGCAATTTATCAAAAAAGACCTTTAGTTAACTCATTGCAGCTGAGTGACGTCTCCAGGCATTTCTGCAGTTACACCCTACTGCTCCTCTAGGCATCAAATATTGCCTGTTCAAATTTGCATTAATAATTCCAAAACCATGCTACATACAAGGTATCAGAATATTTTATCTTGAAGCATACATGTTGGCAAACACAATTGCATTGATATATGACCTCTGTCAGTGACTATTTGTTAGTACTGTACGGTGATAACTTAAATTTTTAAAGGCTGAAGCCACACCCACTGGGAGTTAAAAGTACACAATCGAAACAGCTCTCCTGGAGGGAATGAGTTAAAGGGCAACTAGTCAGATTGGCTAGAATGGTCTCTTCAGTAGAGACATTTTTGTAGAAGGAAAAAAATTAAGGCTAATGTTACTTAACAGAGGATACCCTGAATCTTTAATGGAAAACATTTTCAATGATGTTTATGAGAAAAGAGTAAAAGGTTTATCCCCATTATTAGGGATAGATGGTTAAGAGATATATAACTTAAAATTCAAGGACAGTAATTTTAACAAGGGATGCATTTTTACTTTCAACAGTGATTCAGATGCTGCAAGACATATTTTGTTTAATAATTGAATAATTGCCAGATTTTTGAAATAGGAGGTATGAATCAATTAAAAATACAAACCCTAGAATTATTTTTAGAAGATACTAGAATATTAAAAAATATTTAGATTACAGGAACAACCCTAGAACGAATAATGAAACAATGGGTGAATGTTCAAATGAGAAAGATGCTTACAATGCCCTTCAGTTATTGAAGGTGAAAGTGTTTATATATGGGAATTTGTGAGGGTGAAGTGCCCCAGAAAATGTAATTGTGACTCAGAAATAGTGGTGTACCTTGCCTTATGTAAGGTATGCACTTTTTTCTATATGGGAAAAACTGAAAAGGATATAAAAATAAGGATATATGAATATTTAAGAGATATTACAAAACAAAATTCAAGAAATCCACTCTGTAGACACATCTAGAACTATGAGGGACACACTTTTGGCTTTTTTTATATTAGATGTCATTGAGTATGATCAGAGGGGTGGTCCCTTAAAAATTAAACCAGAAAAGAAAGAAACAGAATGGCAAGTGAGAATGAACACCATGGGACCAACAGGGTTAAATGACCACATTTTTCTGAGTAGTTTTCTTAAATTAAAAGCAATTAGTTGAATTAATGATTTTCAATGTATACATAAAACAAGCCACTATATTAATATGATGAATGATTTTATTTTTATTCATTAGTACTTTTTATAATGTGGCTATTTTATAGAATTAAGTGTTTGGACTAAATGTATAATAAGCTTTTAATTACCACTTTTATGAGAGGGTGGAATTTCAGTTTATTTAGAGGGTTATACATTTTCCAACAGTGGAACATTGCATTACTCTGATGACATTCCAAATGTATTGGGATGACAGCGCTAAGTTGTATGTATTTATTTTATTTCAAAGGCTTTTAAGTCAGTGGCCATTGTTGTTTGGTCTTATTTATTGTAAATAATGTTTTCTACCCATTACAATTTTTGGAAGCTCATTGGTTGTGACTGAATCTGCTGGTATTACTGCTTGCATTGGTGGTTTTGTTTGTTTCCAGGTTTCTTTATATATATATATATATATATATATATTTTATATATATATATATATATATATATATATATATATATATATATATATATATATCTACATTTATAGATTCATAGGTAGGTACTAGGCTATTGGCCCTAGGGCCTATATAAACCTAGCCAAAAAGGTACCCTGGCTTTCGCCACCCAAGAAAATTATTTTCCTGTGCCCCTGTCGAGCAGAGGCACAGAAATGATCCCCGGGGTGAATTTCCTATCCCCCATCCAATCATCAAGATTTTTCTTGAAGAGTGCTAATGAGGAGCTTTGTTTGATATAGAGAGATAGTTTGTTCCAGAGTATTAGACATCTCTGGGACTGGAATCTATCTCTCCAGCATGTTCTGATTATTGTAGTGACATGGTTTAAGTCCCTAGAGTATGTTGCTTGGAGGGATTGGGATTTCTTTAAGTGGAGCATGTCCAATAGCTCTGGATTTGACATAGCTTTTTATGTTAGGCAGAGATTGCTCTGAGTAGGCAATATGCGACAGAGTAAAGCTGGAGTTTTTTGACACAGTCTGCATAGGGCATCTGTTTGAGGCCAGTAATACTCTTTGTGAGGTATTTCTGCAGCCTTTCTAGTTGTTGTAGATGGCTTGTGAGGTACATACCAAAAGGGGCATTGTACTCTATAATGGGTCTAATCAGTGATGAGTAGAGAGGAACAATGACCTCTTTTTTCCTGGATGAGAAACCTTTTGTGATGAGGTGTGCCATGTAGAAGGATTTCCTGACCTCTGTGGTGATATGATTATCAAAGGAGAGACTACTGTCCACCTGTGTCCCAAGGTCTCTTATCATACTTTCGGTGTTAAGTAGACAACCGCCTATGTGGTAGTTCATGGATACAGAGTTTTTATCAAAAGGGATGACAATGCACTCTTTGGCATTGAGCTTCAGGCCCTTTTGAATGACATACCTGGCAAATCACTAGTGGGCACCCTGCTGCTGTCTTCCACCTCTGCCCAGCATCCACCATAGCACTTGGTAACTACTTTGATCTGCCTGGATCCCTTACAGTCAACAGCAACCCCCTTTGTCACCGTGATTGGTTGTTCGGTATCAGGCCCATCACTAGTAGTTCTTCATTCCCATGCCACACATGGCTCTATTTATAGAAATAACAGTTTTAAAAGGAGGGCAAGCCTGACACAGAAAGAATGTCTGATGTCTGACACACTTATAGTTATAAAAGACCATGAACAGCATCCACATTACTGTCCGCCTGTTGCAAGGCACAGTCATAAAAGGGTTTATCATCTTATCTAGGATCCATGTCCCATGAAAATGCAGGGCCTGAAAATGTACGTTTGTGTGGGATTGATGCTGTCTTTGCTAGTTTAGGTGTTATATCCCTTACGCAAAATTAAAAAGGAAATATATGACACACACCACAATAAGAGCTGTGGTCACAAGCTGTCTAATAGTAAGCAAAAATATAATTTAAAACTGTTAACAATTATATATCTGAACATGAATATTTAATCAATAACTGTAAAATTCTCCATATCCCCCTCAATGGTAATAACACAACTACAAAATGGGGGAAAATTATGTTAGATATATAGAATAACAGTAGCAGTGAAAATTGTATTAATGCCACTTTAATCTGCATAAACTTCTCATGTCAGACATGTGTCAACATCCTCAGAAAATATTGCCACAAACCTAAGACATAGAAGTAAAGGATCACTGCAATAGCAACTATTATACCTTCATTACAAACACAATATTACAATGTGCAGATGACATTCATTTTGCTAGAAAATACTAAAATAAATCTGTAAGCAATAGATGTATAGAACATAACATATCTCAGCAGAAATTGAAAGAGTATTCCCAAAAAATAATGTAAATGTAACACTTCTAGTAGTCAGCAACAATAATTTTGTTTGGCAGCACCTAGGATTCCAAGCAGTCTTCCCTAGTATGAAGGAAATTCCATAGCCCTTGGTTCTGCTTATATCATGTAGAGTAACACTGTTGGGAATGTCAGATATGTAAATCAAGAGTCAGCTCATTATCATTCCTGAATCACTCAATCTGGTCAAGGTGCTGAGCAGGTAAACATGGTATTAGTACCTACACAATGCTGTGCACAGACCTGAGCAGCACAAGAGTTAATATTCAGTACTTTGGCTAGGTAATTCCTTATAAGTGTGACTGAGTAGCAGTTATGCATGCTTAATGACTTGTTTAACTGCTAATGGGATGTACACTTACATAGGGTGTATCAGGGGTGTATCAGACAGAATAGGCTTACTGCCAAATATGTGCCTATAAGGATAAAGTGGATTTAAGTCGTATCAAATATATACAACATAGACATAAATAAAAAAGTCAAATTCATTAGGGAGTGCAATACATTCATTGTACAAAGGGATAACAATGGAGTGTCTCTCTCTCTCTCTCTCTATCTCTCTCACACACACACACACACACACACACACACACACACACACACACACACACGCACACACACACACACACACACAAAAAAAACCACAATGCTGTCCTATAGGCATTTGTTTGTACTGTCACATTTCATTACCATAATATGTGCAAGGACCACAATCAGCAATACTCCTACTATGAAAGGCCAAGTGGTAAGTGCCTGGTAGCATGGGTATACTACTCTCAGAATGCAAAATGTCAGAATGACAAAGCTCAATACGGGTGGTCCATTTTCTATACTTCACTTATGTCAATGTTGAGGTAGCAAATACTGTTAATCATGTCAATGTTTCAGAGTAATGCAATGATTTCAGGATTCTAATCTAGAGAGGTACACATTTCTGTGAAAGTGGGGATCCTCATTACCAACATTACAAGTGTATAAGGGTACCAAGTTGATAAATCATCACAATGATTTATGATTTATTTATTTTTTTGTCACTTTATTGTTTGAGCAACACTTGTAATTGCACATCGGTGATTGTCAATCATTAAATTACAATCCACTTTCCAAGACAGAACCTCAAAACTTTATTTCACATACACAAAGACGTAGTCATCAGTAGTGCAAATTACGCTGGTGTTTGTGCTCTCTGGATAGGACTGAATGCACAAAATCCATGTGCCTTGTAACTTTTTCAGTGGCTCAGTGTGTTAATGCAGTAAGTTGTGAAGCACTGCACAAGCAATGTAGGGTTTGAATCCACATCAGAGACTGTTTTAATTTAGAGGTCATAACAAATCTTTGTCATGTATTGTTTTACTATACTTGAACCTGAAATAGGCATTCAAGTTAAAAGATAAATGCTTCAACACAAGTGTCTAATGCAAGGTAAACAAGTTAAATGTTATCTATGTCATGCTCATTCCTCATAGCCCTGATGATAGTAAAGTTAAAAAAACACTTACATGTCCGTGCTGTCACAAATAGTTTTTACACAAAAGTAGGAGCATTACAATCAACAAGACTAGATATTACTGAAATCTGAAGAGGTTGGTAACACAGGTTTAAACATATATCTGAGCATGGCATTACAGGAGTAAGAGTTGTCATTACTCTAAGTGTAAACTGTACTAATGTATGCTATGTAGAATAACGTTCTATAAAATATTTATGGCCCCTTGTTTAATGAATTCAACAGGTTATCACACAAAGTGGCATTTTAAAAGTGTTTCTTTTGCATGACATTTGGCATGGAGCACTCTCAGTATGCAGGAATGACTGCAAGGAAATGGCACATCATGGCCATGTCAAAAACTCAAAAAAATGTACGCATGTGCTAAGACTTTGCCATCGACTGTGAAAATATGCTTGGCTTCAGCACATGTCAGTTAGCATTCCAGATATTACAAAAATCAATGCAATGGAAACTTTTCCACAAAAATGCATATATGCTTCAAATTATTAATATATGAAAGTATCAAATCAATCTGCAACAGTTGCAATGTTGTAAAAATCTATTCTATTCCCACTCATGCTCAAAATTGTACATCTCATCTTACACCTTGTGAATGGCAGTTTGCCGATGACATTAACAGTTAATACATAGGATACATACATACATATACATACATACAAATGTTTCAAGCATGGGCATTAAAGCCCTTCTTGCTTGCCAATATGCCAAAACACTTGTTCCCATAGTAAATGTCCAGGCTGTTCTTAAGAATATCTAAACTAGTACTTGCTTTAATGTAATTTGGTAGTCTGTTCCATGCATCAGCTACTCTGTCAGAGGACCAATTAGTGCACTTCTCATTCCTTTAGAATCTTCTACATAGGTTATCTGATGATTCTCTAGTACTTTTTGATAACCCCAAACATTCCCAGAGGTAGTTGTCCCTAAATGCCTTATATACCTGAATAAGATCTCCTCTTAAATATCTGTAAGAGACTCTGTACAAGTTTAGATATTTTAGTCTTTCATAATAACTTAGATTTTCACATCCAAGGATGCCCTTAGTATATTTCCAGTGTACTCGTTCCAGTTTATTCATGCTTGTTTTCCTATAGGGTTTCCATATTGTTATTCCATACTCAAGTTTGGGTCTAATGTAACTAACAAACAATGACTTCATTATGTTTGATTTCCCAGGCTTTATAAATCTTTTTGTACAACCTATAGTTCTATAACTATCGTTAGCCAATTGGTTGATATGATTAGAAAAACTCATAGATGAATCTACCCATATACCCAGGTCCTTAAATGAGTCTACAGTTTCAATCACTGTGAGCTGTATTAAATATTCACCTTTCAGTTTATGTCTCCCAAATCTCATATGCCTAGTTTTTGATGTATTTATCAACATATTATTCTCCTGTGCCCAAATGGTCAATTTAGTCAAATTATTTTGCAGACATTATCTGTAACACTTGTAATCAGTTTATCCAATTTCAGGTCATCAGCATATAGACTGTAGAACATCTCAGATGAAAAAGTAAGGTCTGAAAGATACAATCTAAACAAGTAAGGGCCTAGTACAGAGCCCTGTGGGACACCTTGACTGTAACCAAGGATTTCACCTGTCCAGTTGGTGTGTGATACTTGCCATGTCCTATTTGTAAGCCATGCAGCTATCCATCTTATCAACAGTACATCAATACCTAGTTGTACTAATTTATTGATTAGTGTTTTGTGCATGACCCTGTCAAATGCTGAAGTTAAATCTATATAAATTACATCACAGCACAATTTTCCATTCATAACTGTTATTATATTGTTATAGAACATCATGTTACAGGTGGTAATAGATCTATTTTCAACATATGCATGCTGATATATGGTTTCAAGTCCCAACCTAGCCAGTTCTGACAATAACTTATCCAGTATTACCTTCTCCATTATTTTTCCACAACATGAAAGTAGACCTAAGGGTCTATATGATTCTGGGTTTGTCCTACTCCCCTTTCCCTTAAAGACAGGTTTAATAAGTACATGTCTCCAATCTCGTGAATAATAGATGTAATGGCAGTGTAAGTTCTTGGTTACGTGTTCTCAAATCATTGTGACTTATTCCGTCTTCTCCCTGTGCATTGTTTGGATCCAGTTTGCACAGTTCTTTTTCAATATAATCTAATTTGATTCCAGTATCTGGGGTTACTTGGATGTCACTAGGACAACTTACCACCCATTTTGTGGAGCCAAACTGTTTTGTATAAGATTTTGTAAATATATCTATAATCTGTTGTGTCTGAGAATAAATTTTAGAATCTGCACACAGTTTATCAATTTGTCTATCTTTACTCCTTCCACAGCTTATGTATCTATAAAAAGGTTTCCTATTATGCTCAATATCTTTATATAAATTTTCTTCAAATTTTTCTTCAGCTTGTCTAACACTATGCTTAATCTGTTTGTCCAGCTCGTTTATTTCAGTTTTCAAAGTTGTAGTTCGACCTCTCTTCCATTTCTTATATTTTTTGTCTCTCACCTTAATCAGGTATCTTGTTCTTAGGGAAATATACCCCCCCCCCCACCGATGTTATGTGCCTAGATCCTGATGGTAAACAGTTTTTTGACTTTTTGCACTCAAACAATGTCTCTTTCAAAACTTTCCAAATTCCATCTGCAGTTTTTCCACTGAACAGCTCACTCCAATTAGTTTTATATAGTAACTTTTTTGCTTCCCTATAATCTGTAATTAACCTTCTGTGCATTGGCTTAGATTTCAGTTTGGCAGAATTATCTAGCAACAAGTTAACCTTTATGACCCCATGATCACTGCACATCAATGGTGGTAAAACTTGATTTGAAGTTACAGTAATTTCTTTAGGAACACAAACAATATCTAGTATATTCCGTCCCCTGGTAGGTTTTTTTACAATCTGAAACATTTGTTGTTCCTGAATATACTCTGTGAATAATTTCTTTACTAATTTTGAATCAGTATTATTCCAGTCTGTTTCTGGTAACTTTAAGTCCCCAGCTAATATTATTCTTCCCTCCTGTGTTTCATGTAAGAAATGTATGAATTCCTCCAGGTCATCTGCAATTGACTTTGGTGGTCGGTACACTCCAACAATTGTTATATGTTCCAGGGTTGTCTTTATTGTCACAGTTACACAGTCTATAGTATTGGTATTATCATTGAACATGATAAAGAATGTCAGGTTCCTTTTTGTTGTGGGTTCGAGTCCCAGTTTTTAAAATTATGCGTCACCAAGGCATTATGCACCACTTAAAGTAAATTAACATAAGGACAACACTGACTAAGAACAACAGCATCAGTGAGATTGCAATGTCATATTTGTGACAATGTTCCAGTTATGATTGCCATCAAACATCCCAGAGAACATGTACCAGGAAGCAAATATATCACATGTACTGTAACTGAGATATCATACTTAAACAACAGTTGATGGAATCACTGTGAAACATTTCTACATACAATGATCAGTACACATGGCTAGGTTTTGCTGCCATAATTCCCACCTAAAGTGAACTTTGGAGAAATCATACCCACATTTCATTCTATTCCATTTTAATATAGTAAGCTATCTTGTCGCACATTGTGCACAAGTTGTTAGACAAGAAATCTGCAATTGGGCACCAATTTCCTGCCATATTTCCTGATATCAATGAGAAGACATGGCAGGCAATGGAGAGCATAATGTTCAATTTAGAGACCAAAGGTGTTGCCAGGCAGAGCCCAAGATCTTTGTTGGACTCCACGTTAGCTTCATAGCGGAAGACTTTTGCAAGAAAACTATACCAGGTATACAAGGCTGAGGCTTGGAATACATTGACTAAGGTGACCACCAGTGCAACTGGCATCCCATGCACGGGAAAGCAATGTCATAACCTTTACAGTGACTTTTGAAAAGGGACAAACAGGACCTCCTTCACTGAAGTGAGGAATATTTTTAAACCAATGACCCACCTCAGTGTTGAAGGTATAGCAGCCCATTACCAGCCAATAAAATACCATGGCTTGTCAACACAAAAAAAATTCATTACTGTTATATTTTCTTTTTTTTTTTTTTTTTTTTGTTCTGTATAGCTTCTGAAGATGTACAAAGAAACAGGGAGATGCATCAGGAGAGATGATAATGCCTCAGAGAGGCACAGGGTGAGAATGACCCAGGTATGAATGATAGCCATTTAACAATAGGTCAGAATTTGAAATCACTTTATCAGTTCTGAAGGCATCAGTTCAGAATTCCATGACACAATTACTAATGAGCAGGTATACTCAATGTATAAAAACATGCAGACTAACTCAACTACCTCTTGCAAAATTGCATCAGCAAATATTTCTGGCAACCCAGTTGTGTGTGGGTTCTGCAATCAGTAAGTTATGTTAGCATTTCACATGGACCTTTTTATCAGCTGGAATGCAGAAAGTATATATGAAATAGTCATACAACTCTTAAATTGAAAATAAATTGCATAGTTTAACACATGTGTGGCTCCACATTCATATGGGATGTAAAAATCTTAACATAGGTATGTGGCAATATGGATGGAACTGTGATATATTCAAATTGCATGGCATTTATGATAAATGATAATATTTTCTATCTTGCCTCTCCTCCACCCTATTTCTCATTTTTATAATGACATTTGGACTATAATTCCTGCTGCAACATCAAGAACCACCAGCATAAGGAGATGGACCACCCATGGGCATTCAAACCACCATCCCTCCACAGGTGGTTGTGGTGGCACCATCACAGGCAGCAGCACTTCTGGGTCATAACCTGACAACATTTCCTCCACAATTCCTGCACCACTTGTGCCAATGGCATAAGGTAGCTCTGTCCCAGGGGCTAGTACACTGGTACCATCTAGGAGCAGTGATAGTGGAGGTGGCAATTATGTCACCTGCCATGAGCTGACAAGGCTGGTGGAGGAGAAAATGAAGAGGGGCCTGAGTGCCCACATCAGCAGAATAAAAATCATGCATGGAATTGACAGAATGATGCCTGTACAACACAGTCTAATGTGTCTGCAACAGGAGACAGTGATGATAGCTCAGATAATGAGGACTAGGTTCTCACTGTACTCATGCTGGCAAGGATGCACCTCCAAAGTCCCATTCCTATCCCCATTCATGATGTCCTCCAACCTTATGCGGCCTCACCATTCCTGTCAGTCATGCATGTCCCACATTTCTGTATCTGCTGCATAATCTACTATACCTAGGTAGCCCTCTTATTCCTAACACCTTCCCTAACACACACAAAAAACATGGGCACCTGTCCCACAAAACACTATGGCTATACATAGCTCTCCACTTCACTTATATATGTGTATGACACACTTGATTTGGTCCAACTGGCAACACAGCATGATTAGGTTGTTGTCACACACCCTTAATGTGATGATAATACAAATGCCTCTAATTATTCTTAGACGTATACTGCTAGCTTGTGAAGGGGTAGACATGGTGCTCTCTCACCACCATCCAGCACATTCCTTTATTCTCCACCCCAATGTTCTACACTCTGCTTGCCCCCAATTTTCACCTCTGTCTTATCAACCCCTTTTCACACCATTAATCTGGTTAAAGAATAGTTTTGCATACCCCATATATGGCCATAGCCCACAAACCAAGTCAAACTCTCTAATTCTGTCCTTAGCATCTGTGCAACACTTGGCATGGCACACCAATGGTAAATGATAGTAAATGACAGCACATTATGGCAAAGATTTTACCATCAGCCACAGTAATATGACTCTTGTGCTTAGCCCCACTGAGTGGCAGAAAGCAGGAAAGAAAGCACTATGAGGATACACTTCTTACGATTCATTTTGATAAATCAAACAGATTTTATGTGAGTCACATGGCTTCAAATGCATCACTGAAGTCATTGATTCAAGTGTGCTTTCTGACAACTGCAATGTTGATCTTTTCAATGGCATCAGCAGTTAATATATATATATATATATATATATATATATATATATATATATATATATGAGAGAGAGAGACTGTGCACCTAAATAACAAGGGGTTCAAATCCATTAATGTAATTGTAGAAGACAATAGTGCCAAGTAGGACTGGATTACCCAAAATGCAAACACACAGTACTGTGAAAGGCAAAGCTTTTTGAGGCACAGAATACATTATAGGGGAGGCATAACCACTGCAAGCAGCCGTTGATATAATCCCTTCAAGTGTTGTTGCTTCTTGATAATGTTCTGTCTATGGCATCAACGGTTGATATGTAGCTTTATGAACTATAAACTCAGGTATGTAGATGTTAAGTCTGTCAGGGTGTAAGTACTGATTGTGTAACAGAGTGGTTGCACTCAGGATTTACTTCTCAAAAGCAAATGATTATTACAATTTTACTTACTTTGCACTTTTATAATTGGGGAGGGACAGGACAAATTGTGCAATCTGTTTGATGGAAGCTATATGCATTTAACCACCATGATCAGGTTCTCCCTTCAAGTATGTGCAGACTAACAAGTGTGATATGAATTCTTGGGTGGCATCTTTGGTTACTGCACAAGTCAAGAGGAGCTTTACTTACATTGCAAATGTTCTAATTCAGTGGTGTGTTCCTTTTTATTTATTTTTTTTACATTACAGTGGCTAGAATGGTTTATTCAATAGATATTGATGTATGTCGTGCCACATATTGGTCACAATGTGTCAGAGTTTGTTATGGTTTTGGGATGGGAACCTGAGGTTCATCTAGTAATTGCTGTACTTCCTTATGAGCATGCCCAGTGTAATGATGCATTTTGTTGCACAACATTCAGCACAATGCATATTAACTAATCAATGCTGTGAAATGGTTATTGTTATTTGTTATTTTATAAAAAAAAAAACTTCTGAGAATTTTTCTTTGGCAGCATGGATCTGACAATTGTTATATAATGGAGGTAGTGGCTGATGTGCTGAGGACACCAACATTGTTACAGGCCAGTGTACACCTGTTGTATGTAACCTCTAGCAGTTTCTAAAGTTCACTCACTTCTTGATAGTACTGTTGCACCTGCCTGTGAGGTATGTTGCCTGTTGTGATCTGGGTATGACAGATGTGTTGCACGTTTTTCAATTTGGGGTATAAATTAGTTTCTGACATGATAGTATAGTGCCTTCAGAAGTGTGTGTACTTTGTCAGATTGCAGGGCTTGTGTATATGTGGCAACAGCAAGAACAACACACATAAGCCACATATGCTTTGTCCTCCCAGCACATATAAAACATTGAAACAGTGCACAGAGCAATTGTCATTACACAATGACTAACATCAGGCACATTCTGGTTGTAATTACTTCTCCTAGGGGCTAACTATCACAGGTGATTTTCCCTTTTAACATACTGAACCATGTCTGTAGGCATACATTGGTAGTGGCTGACAGACAGCTTTAATGTTAATGGACTGCCTCCACATGACTCAAATGTTCCAGGATTTCTATTTTCATACACTTCCTTGTCTGTGTAATAACATCTTATCAGTTATTTATACATCTGTGCCAATGCAGTGCAGCATAATCTTCAGCTAATATATTGTTTAAAAAGACAGTTCCATTTCTATGGCAGGTCCTTGTGTATTGTACCACATACTGATTTGGGATGTATCCCAGTTCCTACCCTCCCAGACATGCATATTGTTGCCACACCTGTGATTATTGTTTCAATTATCAGTCCTTGTCTGGGTGTTATGTACATTGGTCTTCATTCTTTCTCTTAATATGTCCAAACATTTTATGTACGTAGCTCCTCAGTACCCCTGCATTGCTACTTCAACACATATAAGGCATATGCATTTTCACACTTAATATCTGTGCACACATGAAAAAGGATTCATTTTAAACATTTACTGCCAATACTTTATGTCCCAGTGTACCTGATAATGTGACTGGATTCCCTACATGTCCATGATCTGCACTGAATGCAATGTCCTGCTATATCAAACTTCCTTGATCACTGGTATCATACCACTCTGTCCATCAGTTTTACTCCAGTTTTATCTCTGAACCTCATAACTCTTATAATAATTTATGAACTTTGAAAAAAGGTGGTTAATTTTACTTAGAAGTTAGAGGTGTACACTTCTTACACTTCTGAAGATGTATTTGAATTCCCTCTCTTATTCTGTCAACATATCAAGCTAGTAGTAGCAACACGTGAAGAAGCATCCCTGATTGTCCTTGATTATTTCTGGATTTTTCCCTCATTATGATGAAGTTTATTCCTGATTCATTTCAGAGCAGTCATTTTTATTCAGTAGGCTTCACCTGCCTTGTATGTATTCCAAGTTGCCATATCTGTTGTTGTGTCATTTGCACAAACCCAACTACAGAGCTTAGGCCTGTTCACAGTCCTGTGTTTACACTGTCTGCATGAGTCCTGCTGCACCTCAACATGACCCCGAGCATGTGTTCTAGCCATAAGCAGGGGCTGCTTGACATTTAGGATTGTTCTATCTTCAGGGTGAATGCATAAGCACTATTAATGAATCCCCAGAAATATGTTAAATTAAAATGAAAATGCTTGATTGACAGATATGGTGCGTGTTTCTGATAAAGCTGTTCAGCCTCAAATGCACTATGAACTTCTGAGAATTTGCTGATGGTGCTACTTTCAAAATACATGTGGTCTGTTGTTTAAATATGGCATTTGATGCAATTTTATTAAACTGATTTCCTGTCCCTGCCATATCCTGGAATTTCAAGTCAGCACATTACATCTTCAGTGTGTGATGTCATGATACTTGTAACCTATCAGCATCAACATCCCACTGCCTTCTGAATGTTCACATCCTTATTGAATTGCAGTGCTTAAAACAGTTCAGTGAAAATGAGCAGGCACTGCTGCTTTGGAGAGGTGCATGTCTCTGCAGCAGCGTTTAGCTATAGCTGCTTGTGGTCTGAAAAAAATCTGCTTAAACAGAATTTTAAATGCCAGTTTTAAGTATATGCAAACTAGGAGAAGAACAGATCAAAATGCACTGGAAAAATGATGAGTTGTCTCTCAGTCACTATACACATACAAAACTTGAATAGAATACAAGCATTTTTTGTCGCCTCACTGAATGATAGTTTGCACTCAGTTCAAGCATTAATGACACCTTCTTCTACCAACACCAGAAACCACCACAGATTAGTACAGTCTTCATCATGGCAATATTTGATAGCATTTACACACATGGCATAGAATTTGTGTTGTCAAATTCTTTATTAATAAACAGCATTATTTTTTTTCTTTAAGAAATAAGTCCAATGAACAAACTGGTTTAAAGACTTACCGGAAGTGAAGTTAAGTTTAATATGTTGTGACCTATGATGAGATTGACAGCGTTTTCACTGAACAGTAGTTATTAGGGACAGACCAGAAAACAGGTAAATCCCTCACTATGCAAAATAAAAACATATTGCAGAACATTCAAAAAACCATGATAAAAATTAAATAACTGACTAAGGAAGGACAGCAAAACAGGAAACAAGTAAAATGTTGGCTGGCAGTGGAAGACAGACATAAAAGAAATCTAATAAATAGAATTGTTTACCCAGATGCAGCCATCGGTAAGCTACCAATCCTGGCTGCAGATCATGAACAGGGCATGGCCACGTGATATGTACTTACTGTAGCAGTGGCAGTGGGGGACACGTATAAGGATGCAGTTGTGCAAAAATAAGGTCACTACTGATATCAAAGTTCTCAGATCTCTCGACTGTACTTATTTTTGGAAAACTCTTACTATTTTCTGGCCTGATTTGCCATAACACGTACCTCTCTACACAATTTTTTGAACTCCTCACATCACATGATTTTTGAAGCTGTCTAGAAAACCATACTACATGACTGACATACTAGTGGCACAATAATTTAAAGAAAGAGAGCATGCATCTTACATTTCTCTTTTTCAGAAGCAAAAATAAACAACCTAGTGTGCTACAATTTTGAAACACAGTTCATTCAATTCCACATAATTTACGTGGTCTCTTTGATAATATGCTTATATTTTCCATGATTTTTGTCACCCTGTTTTTTCAACGTGTGCTCTGAATAGTATCCTACATTAATTCCTACTGGAAACAGGAAGAGTTATGTATTATTTGGTTTTCACATTTTATGCTAATTAGATGCCTACATTTTTGCTGGATGCACCAATTTTTCAAGGACTTACATACCTAATTTTAATGTCTGCAGGTTGAGAGGTATGGTTCAGGTATATCCAGAGATGGGAATACATGCAATGTGATAATCCTGGACACAAAAATTAATCAGCATGGAAGCAAGATTTAGCCATATATTCTATGGCTGTATGAATGATACGGAGGGGTAGCATAGTGCTGTAAATGTTAGCATTGTTAATATTTTTATACCTCCCGGAAGCACTCTGTGTGAAAGCTTGTACTGTTCTTATTGTTTTTTTTTTATAAAGTTACACTTCTTGTTGTTCCTGAGCTGACTGTGATTGCTTTTTTTCTATGTTTGTTTTTTTTTTTGTGTTCTGATTCAAAAATTAATCTGCTAAAGGCACCTTCAGTTTGAAATTTTTGTACCACTCATACTCAGTAATAGCTTGTAAAAGCCATATTTATGGAGATATGAATTATTTAGATGTTTGGATTAAAAAGGCTTCTGTTACAATGACTAAAAATACATGGGAAGAGGCCAAATAAAAGATAATACAAAAATTGAGAAACAGTAAACTCCTGATTATGGATATGGATAGTAAGATATAAGCAATGAAAATGCTTTTAGTCCCTTTAGTTTCATATACAGTTCAGGCATAGTTTAATGAACCAGAGGAGAAGTTCTGGGCAATACTTATTATACAGTTAAAGAAATTTATTTATGGGGGAAGAAGGAAAAAGTTAAGTGGAATAAATGGATCCGCCCCATGGAGCAAGGTGGTTTAAGATTGTTTGATTTGAATGGATACCTGACAGCCACATGGTTAAGGCACATCTATATAACGCAAGCAGACAATTATAAATCAAAGTAGAAAGGGATGATGATGAAATGGGGAGGGAATTTAAAAAATAAGGAGAGAGAAGTATTTTGGATGCAGATCCATAAGGTGAGTAACAGCAATCATACAGACTGTTATATTCATAAAGTTGCAGAAAGTATTCTAAGAAATAAACAAACACTGACATGGAGAAATGAGAACTTGCCAGTATGGATGATTGTTAGTTTGGATAAAGAAAATAGGCAAGAGAAGGCTGGAATTCACTGGGAAAAAACGGCTGAAGGAACTAAGGCACTGGGAGCAAATAACTAGAAAGGGAAATGTAACAGAGTGGGATGAGGACAAGCAGAAGTTCGGACTGCTGGTTAACAACTGCTTTCCCAGTTCCCTACCACTGAATTATATCAGTGTACATGTAAAGAGAAGGGGATAGTGGAGTCCAAATCCCAGTTCCCTTCCAATGAATTATATCAGAGTACATGTAAAGAGAAGGGGATAGTGGAGTCCAAATCCCAGTTCCCTACCATTGAATTATATCAGAGTACATGAAAAGAGAAGGGGATAGTGGAGTCCAAATCCCAGTTCCCTACCAATGAATTATATCAGAGTACATGTAAAGAGAAGGGGATAGTGGAGTCCAAATCCCAGTTCCCTTCCAATGAATTATATCAGAGTACATGTAAAGAGAAGGGGATAGTGGAGTCCAAATCCCAGTTCCCTACCATTGAATTATATCAGAGTACATGAAAAGAGAAGGGGATAGTGGAGTCCAAATCCCAATTCCCTACCACTGAATTATATCAGAGTACATGTAAAGAGAAGGGGATAGTGGAGTCCAAAGTGAAAGGCCTGTTCTGGCAGAGTTTGTAGTCAAGTCTAGGATAGAAGCTGCCTTTTAAAAGGGGATAATTAGTAACACATATTTAATATTATATAATAAGTATAATAATCAATCAGAGAAGGTTAGAAAAGACAGGGAATAGAGACTGGAAAGGGAATTTGCAAAGCAACAACCTCATGTATAGATGTTTTTACCCTTCAATTATAAATGTACATCTTGTGTAACTTAAATGTGAAGCTTTTCTCCCAGACCTCCACTGAAAATGGGTTTCAACAGCTGGACTTTTCCCAGTCAACAAAGATGAATGAATGAATAAATAAATAACAATGGGCGGAAATCTATATGGCTGCCAAATATACAATAAAGTCCAGAAGGTTTAGGATTTTTGCTTGGAAGTTTTTCCATAGGTATTTTTACACTAAGCAGACTTCAGAGAATTTTTCCTCAGGTAGACAGCAGATGCTGGTGACATGATGGAGAAAGAGTGAAGTAACTGGGAACATGCTTTCTGGGAGTGTAATGAGTTGGCAAATTTAAAAAATTCCCTACAGAGTTCCATGTCAGAAATGCTGGGGAAGCAAATGGCTGTAAATGAGAAAGTGATTCTTTTGAACTGGGACACATCTGATTTGTCTATATGTAGTATAGCCTTACTAAGTTTAATGCACTGACTGCCAAACAGCAGTTACTAGAAAGTGGAAAGCAAACTCTAAACCAGTTGTAATTGAAGTACTGAATATTGTAAAGGAGACAAAACAAGTACACGTAGGATCTTTAGAAAAGGAAAGGAGCAAATTACGCAGAAGTAAATGAAATTTGTGGGAACAATACTTATTTTTTTTTATTTTATTTATTTATTTTACATTTGTTTACCGGGCTAGTCCAACTGGATATAAATCCGTTTTCAGCAGAGGCCCGGGGAGAAAAGCTCCACAATGGTTAATACATTAATTCATTTACATAATGAAAATACAATTTTGTAAAAGGTACGTAAGCAGGGAGAAACAAAATACAAACAGAACAATTTAACAATAATGAAAGAAAGGAGGAAGTAGAAAAGTAGAATTAATAAAGGTAAGCATACAGGGGGTGATAGAAAATATAGGATCTGGAGGTGAGAGAAAAGAGAGAACAATTAGTGAGCAACATTAAAAAAAAAAAAGGCAGGGGATAAAGGATTTAGTCTGGTTTGGTACAAGGACATAGCCAATGAGTGTTAAAGTATTGTTTAAGGTTAGTTTTGAATTGGTGGGGGGAGGTAGCTAGTCTTAGGTTGTTTGGAAGGGCATTCCATAGTTTTCCGATGGAATTGGCAAAAAGAGCATCACCTCCTGAATTATTGGATTTCGTTGTATGAACCAGGACACTATTAGAGGATCGAAGACTATTTAGATTAGAGTAGGGGGTTAAAAGATTGTGTAGTGAGGGTTTTTTTTCTGGCTCTTTGATAATTTTATAAGCTTCAGTAAGTTGGTTAAACTTGAGAAGGTTGGGGAGTTCTAACCAGCCTAGTTTTCTTAGGTTAACGCAATGATGAGTTCAATAAGGTTTCCCAGTTACAAATTTGGCAATATGGTTATAAGCTACAGATAGTTTATTGAGCTCAGTTTTTTTGAGGAAGGAAAGAACCGGAGAAGCATAAAGTAGGGTGGAGAGAAGGTGAGTACGTGCTATGGTTAGTTTAGTATGGGGCATGAGAAAGTTCTTAATTCTATACATGGAACCAAGTTTCTTGTTAACAGTTTTTATAGTTTGGCTAATGTGAATATCAAATTTGAGCTTGTGGTCAATTGTGACTCCTAGTAGTTTGGTGTTAGAAACAGGCTCAATGATGGTCCCATTTGTGGACCGAACGTGGAAGGCTGTATTATTAAAGAGTGAAGGATGTTGCCCTAAAGAAGAGGCTAGGGTGGGGAGAATTAGTAGTAGGTTAGTTTTTTTCGGGTTTAGGATAAGTTTCCGTTCAGTGAACCATAATTCCACTGCAGTAAAGCAGTGTTGGGTGGCTTTCTGGAGGTTATTAAGAGAGAGATCAGAGCAAATCAACGTAGAGTCATCTGCATATTGAATGCAGGTGGCTTTGGGGATGGCTGAATGGAGATCATTTATAAATACCGAGAATAGAAGGGGGCCAAGTATGGAACCTTGGGGAACTCCTATTGTGTTAGGTAGTAGGTGAGATAGTTTACTTTGCCACTGAACTGCCTGTTGTCTACCAGAGAGGTAAGCCTTGAACCAGTTTAGGGCAGGTCTATCAAGGTGAAGGTTTTCAAGAGTTTGTAGTAAGAGTTGATGATTGACCATGTCAAAGGCTTTTGACAGATCAAGAAATAGAGCAGAAGTAATTAGTTTGTTGTTACGGTTGCTGTTGATTGTATCAACAAAGGAAAGGAGGGCAGTAGTAGTACTATGATGGGGGCGAAAGCCATGTTGAGTTTTGGATAAAAGATTATTTAAAGTGAGATAATGTAGGAGTTGTTTGTGAGCACATCTTTCCATTATTTTTGCTATAGGTGACAATATTGCTATCGGTCGGTAGTTAGAAGTTTCTGTGGAGGAACCACCCTTATGAAGAGGGATGACTAGGATATTTTCCAAAGAGAGGATTTTGCCTTGGTTATAGTCCTGTTAATTAAGATTGAAATGGGATAGGCTACAACATCTGATGCTATTTGTAAATATTCAGCAGGGAGTCGATCGGCCAATAGAGTGGATGGTTTAAGTTTTTTCAATAGGGTTCTAATATAGGAGGTGGATATTGGTTGAAGGTTAAAGGCAGGTGGAGCATTGGTAACAGCAGTAGTAATGAAGGAGGAGGAAGAAGGTAGCTGACTGGCTAGTGACTGGATGGTCTCGGTGAAAAAAGTGTTGAAGGCATTGGCCACTTCTACAGGATCTTTACCAATAAATTTCTCTGGGGTTGGGGTAGAGGATTTCCCTGAGTGAAGGAGGTTATTGAAACCTGCCCAAAACTTCTTAGGGTTATTCCTGTGTTTATCCTGGAGGTGACAAAAGTAGTTCTTTTTATCCCGGGTTATGTCTGATTTAGTGGAATTTCTATGCTGCTGGAATTTAATACGGTCAAGTGGTGCTTTAGTGGTTCTCCACTTGTCCCATGCTTGATTTCTAAGCTTGATTTTTAATTTAGTTTCCTTGGTAAGCCAAGGTGCGATCCGGACCTTTGATCTGATGAGTCGATTAGGGGCATGTGAATCTAGTATATTTAGAAATGTGTCATTGAAGAGTGACACACTCTCATCAAGGGGAAGTGTTTTTAACATCGACCAGTTACAGGATTTGAGTTCCTCCAAAAATAGACTTGGGAGAAATTTCTTCTTATTTCTAACATGTCTATATATGGGAGGATTTGTACAGGTCATTTTATGTTTCATGATGAAAGTGACAAGGTGGTCACTGAGGTCATTTGGAAGGGTCCCACTGGTATAGTTTGGTGTATCTTTATTGGTAAGAATCCAATTAATGGTGCTATCTTTTTGATTAGCATTACCAAGTCTTGTTGGTGATATGATGTTTTGGGAGAAGCCATGTAAGTTAATGGGCAAGGGATTCTTCTGGTCAGTGAACTTGGACCAGTCAATGTTAAAGTCGCCCAGTATAATGGTTTCCTGAGGGTAGTTCATGGTTAGCCAACATAGGGTAGATTCCAGAGTATCTTGGTTATTCCCTGGTGGGATATAGACTACAATAAGGTTAATGCATTTTTGGTTGTTTAGGCATATTTTTAGGGAAATTAGTTCCATATTGGAGATGATAGGGGGTTGTAAGGAATTCAAGATGATGTTCAATGAGTTTTTAAACATAACAGCTATTCCCCCTCCCTTTTTTTTGTTCGATCTATCCTAAGCAAATTATATCCAGGTGGGAGAATCTCTTCATCCTTTGTGGAAGGTTTGAGCCAAGTTTCCGTTAGACACATGATGTCTGGGAAATGTGTGGCTATAATAGCATGTAGATTATGAACTTTATTTTTAATACTTCTAACATTTAGATGGAAGATAAGAAGAGAGCTAGTGATTCTTGGGGATAGGTTAGGGGTAATATAGTCTACGTTTGTGGTTGGGCCTGGGTTGGGGTGGGGACAATACATGTAAATAATATTCAGGAGGAAGATGACAAGTGAGGTTTAAGGAAGGAAGGAATTGGTCAATTCATTGTTGAAAAAACATGTAATATATAATGCATGAATATGACAAATGTCAACGTGATTTGTTTTCTTTTCTATTAATGCATGTGCTTGTATCTCTTCTGATAACTAATAAAGGAGTTTAGAAACAAGGAATGACTTGCAATGAGCTCATCAGCCTTTTGTGTTGAGTGTTTGATAAGATGATGATACACAGTGGCCATGGTGTCATCAGTTGTTATATTTCACATTCAGTACCTTTCAGAAATAATACTGTAATCACAATTTGGACACGTCTTGAGGAATCTATTTGTCACAGATGTGCTAGCCTTATTAGAGTAGAACCAGATTGTTAAATTAAAGCAACTTCATTGCAGTAGGACAAATATTTCCAAGATATTTTAACAAACTCTTTGTTATGATGATTGTGACAGACAAGGAAACAAATTAACTGTCTGCTTATTATCATGTTTCCACAAGGAAGACTGCAATGCTCTTTCCACATTAGGTGAAGATGGCAGACTGAAGCATAAAATAACTTTCCTGTAAGCAAAATACTAAATTACTGCCGAGCTGCATTTTTAGACTTTATCAGAAATGAGTAGTATAGCTGACTCAACTTACTTTAACAGTGAATCATTCTGCAACTACTGTACTGTATGTGATCAGCTAAATTTAAAACTGTCCGACAACCTGTTTATCCAAAGTATCTCAATTTTATACCCTTAGCTGGCATATTAAAGACCAGGTGGCTGACATTTGCTCAGAAAAACTCTTTCTTTCTCATGAGAACAGGAAATATCTGAGGTAGGGAGTGGAACAGATTATCCTTGAGGAACACTGCTGTTTGATGATTTATAACATCCTTGGCAAGCACATTCTGTCTCTTAGAAAATATTCACTTTTAGTAGTTTTTGACACAGTTCATTAAATCAAAGAAAAGCAACTCCTTCCCCATGAGAAAATATCCTTTGTGCTCATAGTTTATGTAGTCTTTTAAAATTGAGACTAAAACATAAAATGTCATCCATCTTGGATTAGTGTAAGCCTTCAATAATAACTATATTCTTCTTAAACCTTATTGTTTAGCAGACTCAAATACAACAACATGTTCCCAGGTACATAGTTACCACATACTATAGACTAATGCCAGTGGGGAAGAGCTCTCGGATCATGTGGCCCAGGCAGGTATGACCCTAGCCCTGAGTAGCATCCTGCCTTCGCCCAGAATGATACCACAATATAAGGATAAAATGATTGACTTCAACAATTGGCTAAGCTTATGGTGTCATTCAAAGGGGATCCAGTATCTGTCTGCCTGGGATGACATGATTGACAGACCACGATGCTTTGCCAGAGATGGTCTGCACCTGTCGCCCCTGGGATTCAGGTTACTGGCTAAGGCTCTTGCCACCCCTATAGTGCCTTTTTTTGGCAAACTTCAAAGGACAAAACCACCACCATAACAGGTACAAGCATGCAAAATCTGAAGGTAATGCTACTCAATGCTAGAAGTCTAAACCTCAAAATGCACTCTCTCGAGGCACTCCTAAAAATGGAGAACGTCGATATCTGTGCAGTAACTGAGACCTGGTTCAAGGCTCCAGAGAGCACCCCTGCAATACCAGGCTACAACTCTTACCACACTTTTCGGCCACCAAACCAGGACCGAAACACTAAAGGTGGAGGAGTGTCAATATTCACCAGGGATATTCACACCACCAGGCTAGTTGGCCAACACAATGTGTCTGAAATTCTCCAAGTGCAACTAACACTAGGTAAGACTGCAATCCAAATTGTAGCTTGCTACAGATCCCCCACCATACCCCAAGATTCTCACTACACCTTTCTAAACATACTGGAAAATATTAAGATAGAACCAAACACGCTAATACTGGGTGATTTTAACTACCCTGCCATTAACTGGGAAAATTACTCATGTCCCAACACCTTTGCGCAACGGTTCTTGGAATTCATAAATTCCAATGCCCTGGATCAACTAATCCATAGTCCCACCAGGGGCTCCAGTATCCTAGACATGGTCATTACCAACATGGGAAATCAATGCTCCATACCTATGGTCACCCCCTTGTTAGTCAGGTCTGACCATAAGCTAATCACCCTCAACATCCACATCCCACCCCCACCCCCCAGTAAAGAAACCACCATAAAAAACTTCTCCAACGACAACTTCATGCTACTCAAGTCAGAAGTGACAAACTTCATGACACCCATGCAGACGGGAACTGAAAGTTCAACTGCTGAATCCTACACTATGGCACTGTACGAGCACATCCACTCATGCATGAATCGTGCCATCCCAAATAGAACCAAAATGCTCTCTTCCAAAAAAAGGAAGCCAATCTGGTGGTCCCCTGCCATAAACAAACTTTACAACAAAAGGAAGAAACTTTTGCAGAAAAGAGGAAAATCCCAGGATGCAAAAAGCTCCCTTACTAGCCTCAGTAAGAAACTGAGATGCCTCATAAAATCCTCCAAAGCTAGTTACGAAAATAAAATTGCCAAAGATTCCAAAGACAACCACAAAGCATTCTATAATTATGTCAAGAATCTAAATGGAAATGCTCAGATCTGCTCTGAGCTAAAACAGAATGGCATTAAATATACTGATCGGAAGGATATTGCCAATATCCTGGCAGATCGATTCAGTGCCAACTTCACCCCACTCTCACCCCCTAAATGGCCCATCTCAATACCAGAAGATTGCCAAATTCCAGTAATAATGGCCACACAGGTACAAAACGCACTCTCTAAAGCCAAGAATACAGCATCCATGGGACCAGATGACATCCCGGGCTGTGTACTACATGAACTACAATATGAACTGGCACCTCACCTAAGTGTCATGTTTAATCATAGCCTCACCTCAGGTTTCGTGCCCACTGAGTGGCGCAGAGCTACAGTTATCCCAATCCACAAGGGAGGATCCACCTTGGATCCCGGAAACTACCGTCCCATCAGTCTGACAAGCCTTATCTGCAAGGCCATGGAGCGTATTATCATGGAACTTATAAACAAAGACATTGGCAACCTTCAAACACTGGACCCCACCCAGTTTGGGTTTGTGAAGGGCCAATCTTGTCTCCTGAACCTGATTGACTTCTTTGAATCAGTCTCCAGAGCCATGGACAAGGGTAAGGTGGTCCACACAGCCTATCTAGACCTTGCCAAGGCCTTTGACACCATCCCCCTCTCTGGAATCATAGATAAACTTACTAAGTTGGGCATTAATCCCTATGTCACCCAATGGGTTGCTAAATGGCTTACTGATAGAACCCACACTGTCAAAGTAGCCGACTCCAAATCCAGCTCCAGACAAGTGACAAGTGGAGTACCTCAGGGTTCAGTCCTGGGGCTGCTCTTGTTTGGCATCTACTTCTCTGAAGTACAAGTTAACACTAAGGGACTCTGGCTAACAAAGTTTGCAGATGACTGCAAACTGGGAGCCATTATTGAATCCCCAAATGATGTGGATACTCTACAAAAGGGCCTTACAGAAACAGATGCTTGGTGCCAGAGCCATGGGCTCAAGCTCAATGCCAAGAAATGTATTGTTATCCCCTTTGGGAAAAAACATGTATCCATGAATTACCATATAGGTGGCAGTACACTAAACACAGAAAGTGTGATAAGAGACTTAGGGACACAGGTGGACAGTGGTCTCACCTTCGATAACCACATCGCCACAACAGTCAGGAAATCCTTCTATGTGGCACACCTCATCACGAAGGGCTTTTCATCCAGAAAAAGGAGGTCATTGTCCCACTGTACTCATCCCTCATTAGACCCATTATAGAATACAATGCCCCATTTGGTATGTACCTCTCAAGACATCTGCAACAACTGGAAAGGCCTCAGAAATACCTCACTAAAAGAATCACAGGCCTAAAGCAGATGCCCCACGCTGACCGCCTTAAAAACTCCAGCTATACTCTGTCGCATATCGCCTACTCAGAGGCGATCTCTGCTTAACATACAAGGCCATGTCAAACCCAGAGCTGTTGGACATGCTACACTTAAAGAAATCCCAATCCCTCAGAGCTACACGCTCCAGGGATCTAAACCTTGTCATCACAATAAACAAAACATGTTGGAGGGATAGGTTCCTGACCCAGAGACTCCCCAGACTCTGGAATAGATTGCCCATACATGTCAAGCAGAGTGCCTCTTTGGACCTCTTCAAGAGGAACCTTGACGATTGGATGGGAGAAAGGAAATTCACCCCAGGGATCACGTCAGTCGCCCTGCTAGACAGGGGTCCAGGAAAGTAAATAATGTGGGAAGAAATAGCCAGGGAATTGTTATGGCTAGGCTTGTATAGGCCCTAGGGCTGATAGCCTAGTACCAACCTATGAACCTATGAACCTATGAACGTGTATAGTGGAGGCCAAATATGCGATGGTGTGAGGGCATGGTACATAGACCACATGTACTGATGTACTGCCATCCACACAGGCTCTCATGGCAGGTTTATTTGGTGAAATGGAGGCACACCTGTATCTAGTTAGAGGTAGCTGTCACATGGCAGCAACCTGTGGAGTTGACCTGTGTCTTTGGGGGGGGGGGTCAAGTGTTGCACAGTCTGTGATAATTTTGGACAGGACAGTGGGGATCCATATTGTGAATACAGCAGATAGAAGGAGCCAGTTGCTGGCATTCTGCATATATTCATTACAGAATTAGATGGCGCCTAAGGAGTGCAAACATATACAGTAGTTTTCCCAGACAAGGAGGGGCATCTTACTACAGGCCCCCATGACCACAAGTTGATAGACATTCCTGAATGACAAAGCCAACCAGGACTTCCTCAAACATGTATAACAGACCTTCTTTCAGATGTAAATGCTTCTGGTGGTGATAATACAACATGATCTGTCATGTTCACAACATGAGAATTGCCCTTGCATGGGAGAAAACAGACATATGTTGAATATGCTCATATCATCATTACAAGCACTTTAAGTCTGTGACTGCTACAAGATTCTGCATAAAGAAAATGGGCTTACATTCTTTGCTGGCATACGATTGTACAGCTGCTGCTGCACAGGTAACTAGGATTGTTACTAAGTAGCAGTGATGCCCTAGGGTGTTTCCATCTGTTTTCACAGGTGATTTGGTGTAGTGGTCCTCCACCATGAATGTGAGTACACCTGAATCTGACAATGATGGCAGGCAAATTGTGATTGTCAGGCACAGGTACCATGGTAGGTACATTAACTACCCCTTCCACTTCACAGTTCTATTGTCTGTGCAACCTATCCTTTAGTCCCACATGATGAATATAGGGCAGGAACTGACTAGCACAGCAGCACAGGGTGCAACCCCTTCTCCTGGCCTCAAGCAAGAGTGAGTGCTGGTGGCTCCAAGAAGCATGGTGACTGGCGTAGTGGATGGTATGCCAGTGGCTGGCAACTCCTTGGTTCCTATCCCATGTCTGAGCTGACCATCTTCATTTCCATTACATAGTGTATGTGTAGGGTAGTCATCCAGGTACAGGCTGATGCCACTGCAACAAAGCTATTTGGTGTATTGTGTAGGCTGTGAAATCTCATCAAAGAAGACTTTGCCTGTGTGTGTGTGTGTGTGTGTGTGTGTGTGTGTGTGTGTGTGTGTGTGTGTGTGTGTGCATGTGTGTGTGCGTGTGTGTGCATATGTGTGTGTGTGTGTGTGTGTGTGTGTGTGTGTGTGTGTGTGTGTGTGTGTGTGTGTGTGTGTGTGTGTGTGTGTGTATAAGCATTTGTATATGTATAAGTAACATTTTGGCAGTGTGCCAGAGAAGAATCCATCCTGCAGTTGCATGGCCTATCCAAGACTGCATACCAAAACCAGCAATATTTATGCAGCCATCCTTAATGCACCTTCAGAGGGGAAACTCACAGTGGGACAGCTAGTGAACAGTTGTGGTCATGTACTGCCACCACCATGTATACCTTCAAACAGTGTTAAGGGCAGTACGACCTGTCATCTTCATTCCTATATATGAGGAGTACATGAATGTCATTAACATGGCATAGCCTACTTTTCACACTAACAAAGCTCACAATCCTCTGAACCAGCCAATGATCATGACAGTGTCTTTCCACAAAAGGGATCTCCCTCATGAATGGGAATGTGAGGGGTGTACACACACACATGCGTGCACACACACACACACACATACACACACACACATGCACACATGCTGACCAATAACATCCAAACTTCTGAATATCTACCCCAATACATGATACATTAACCCCCACCTTACAGTCTTTTAAGTTTGACGCAGTTGCCAAGCCATGATACATCTGGGCATCAACATCATTAGCCCCCCCCCACACACACACACACACACACACACACACACACACACACACACACACACACACACACACACATACAGTGCCTATTGCTAATCCTTTTTCTTCTATCCCTACCCACCTGTGCATATAATGACAAGTCTTCCCTTCCCTGCCCTCAGTACGCTCTTACTAGGATGGCTTGTGTCTGATGTATGGCATGACCAGTCCATGCACTGTATAGCATAGCCTTGTATTATTGCATACATCACTGCTTGCTTTGTCTAATATGACCCATAGTTGTGAATCAAATGCACCTTTTAGTCAGTTACAACCTGTACTGTACCCTTCTCCCACTCATATGGTTATCCATAGCATCCCGCTCCACAACAGACCCCTGATCCACTATTGATGTTGGCACATCCTCTCCCCCAGTAGTAATAGCTTGTCTTTGAATCCATATGTTGTGTAACACTGAGTGCATTACAATTATCTTGTTGCAGATTTCTGGCGCATACTGTAGTTTAATCAGTGGAGGTGGGACTTCATTATTCCAAGCATATATTTCAGAGAGTTATTGGTGAGTGCAGAGCTGAATGCATTCTTAACCATGCTTTTTTTTTTTTGGTTTTATGTGCATAACATGAGTCATGGCTCTAGGGGGCCTATCCAGCAACATCCATAAGATGTCTTAGATGGAAGTCAGCACACAGAAAACATTGATATTTATCTCATTTACACAACATGTGGGAATTGTGGGCACTGCCTGGCTGGTGTACTGACACGCTGTATTTTCTACCATGTGCATTGCAAATCACCTGGTAGTTGATGGAGTGGAATCTATTATGTCTGATATATCGTTGTCCATGTGTCCAAATGGGGCCTTGATGACTATAGTAAGAAGTACATCTGGGAAATAGGCTATATCATAGAAATCCTTCAAGGTGTTTTTTTTCTGTGTGGTATGTGGAAACCACATGTGCATTCCCATATGCTGTATATGACATCAAGGAACAGGTGTAGTTTCTATGTGGCAGATGTTTGGGATATACCCACCATGTTCACAGATGTTCACTGGATGGTCCCTGTCGCAATTACTGCCAATACTGCACATAACTTGGTGCCCACAGGAATCAGTATTAAACACTTTCCACACACCTGTATGTGAGGATGATACATATGTACCAGCTTCCATATAGAAGCTTCTATGTGGTGTCTTTGCCCATATGGTAGTGGTCCATGCTTTCTATGTTGTGTAGGTAATGGAATGTCATGCAAAGTCAGATCCTTCAGTGGCATGAAGATTGATCACAATGCACCTTCTTAGCAATTGGCTGAGAGGATAATTTCCAACATTTGTATTTTGTATAATCTTGCTTCTATCTTATCATAGCATGGTCTGTGTCTTCGTTCACCGGGATTTTATGATGCACATATACATTGGCTGCTGTGATTCATTGTGATGTTTTCATACATTTCTAAATCACTTCACCATGTTGTTTACCCTCATTTCCATTCACCATTTATCTCATTACCATAGCGTCAATCATTTCCATCTCATTTTACTATCATTTGCATAATGGCAGCCACAGTATTTTTATAATCTTGCATGACCAAATTAACAATGTCTCTGAATCAAACCCACCCTCCACATTACTGTTCATCATGAAATTTTAACTTAAGCATTGCCTATTTTTTTTTAATCTCATCTCATTTCTTTATATATTTAAGTCCAAAAACTTTGCAGATTGTAAAGAGATGGGGCTTAATCTAAAAAAATAAAGTACTCTAATTCAGAAAATAGATAAACATCTTAAGCTCTATCTCACTACTTTCCATATAAAAATATAAAAAAATGGAAAACCACAATAAATGTATTCTTGTACTAGAATAAACATTTATTAACACATGTATCCTCCCAGTAAGCCAAAACAATGTTTGCAAAATTATGGGCAATAGCAATCCCCATTTTGACATCAATATTTTGATAAAATGTCTTTTCTTTAAACATAAAAAATAAAATTAGTTCTAAATGTTTACAAATTTTCTGTGCAGCATTATTCATAAACAAATAATTTCTACTGAAAACATTTCTACATCATTGAATGTCTTAGTCTTGAGCTGTGTCTGCATACATTAATCCTATATCAATGTTCTCCAAGCAGGGATCTTCAGAAATCATAACATCTTTGATTTTTTGTTATCAGATCAAAAGAATCTAAAATTAATAAAGGTTATTATTTCACAAGTTGTTTAAAGTCATATTCAACAAAAAAACAGTACATGGCTCTGTGTTAAAATATTGGATTAAATCATAAGACATAGGGGGCTTTATTGTGCTGCTTTGTTTTTTGGGATCCTATACGACTGTCAGTATAGGCTCAGATACAAATGAGCCTTAGGAATTGTATCAACTAAACCTTTGTTAACTGAATGAAAAATGTTGCATTGGTTCTATAAGCTGTAAAAAACTTCATGTCTAAACATACTATTATAAAAAGTAATATCTGTCAGCATGACTTAAGATTATTTCTACCATAAATCATCCTTATGCAATTGTACTAATGAGATTTCCTTGTCTGGTTTCATTATAATAATTTTACTGTTATGTTAGAGTGGTGGCCAAAATCACTTTCACATACAATTTTATAAGCGATAATCACTGAATGCACTGGAAAGATATGCCTTTCTGGTAGGTACAAAAATCCTATTTTGTAGTAATATATTCTGTCCCCCTTTCAAAATAATTTTGCGTAGTTTGTAAATCACTTGGTTTTCCTGGCCAGATATTGCATCTAAAGCACCATTGACTGTATAACTTTCTTATATACTCATGCTGATGAACTGAATTTTACAGATGATATAAGTACTCACCAAGTTTCTTGTGCACAGACATCCCTGAATTGTTGCTGAAATATCCTCTGTTGTAATTGGGAATGAAAGAGTTTAGACCTGTTTGATGTCTGCTCTGCACATTTTGGTTAACTGCAGTTGATAGAGTGTTTGGAAGAAGGTGCCTCTGATGCAGCCTCTCATGTTAAAAACAATCTTTATCTCATTCAAGCCATCTAATTAAAACAACCAAGGTCAAATCTGAGGCAAAAGTAGCCACCCAGGCTAAGGTAACCATAAGGCCTTCTTCAGCTATGTCCATAATCTTAAAAACGCAATGCAACAGTGTGCTCAGCTAATTGCAAACAAAACCATTTACACTGAAGCTGAATATATAGCACACTTGCTAACCAATATATTCAGCTGCAACTTCACAACCCACCCCCAAATATTTCACAGGAAATAATCAAAAACCAATAAGTCTGCAGTTATTACACAGGACCAAATCTTGGAAGCTCTCTGAAAACCCAAAACTGCTACATCTATGGATACAGATAATATCCCTGGATGAATTCTGAATAATATAAAGCATGACATCCATTCCCCTAATAACACTCCTCAATCTCAGTCTCGAAATGGGCTTTATAATGAGTGAGTGGAGGACAGCAACAGTCATAACCCAAAAGAGGGCCATCTCCAGAGCTGGGTAACTACTGGCCAATAGGTCTGACCAGCCTCTTATGCAAAGCTGTGGAAAGACTTAGCATGGAATTAATCATTAAGAACATAGGAAACCTTCAAACACTGAACCCATACTAGTTTGATTTTTGTCAAAGCCAGGTTATGCTTACTTAATCTTGTGGACATTTTCGAAAGACTCACCTTAGCAATAGATGAAGGCATGGCCGCAGTAAGACTGACACAGTATAGTTTGAGTGGTAATGGCTATATTTAAACAAAGTACCCAAGATCACAAACTAAATGTTAGTTTCTCAATCACAAGTGCCACATGACATGTTGAGGTATTACTGAGACAGTACACAATTAAATGGATGGCATAACTATTGCTTATTAGCTGGATGTTTATGCTAAAAACTGAAATGCATAATAGCATTGTACAGCTACAAGCCATATATGTCTTTGAAGAATAGTATACACAGTATGAGGATGAAAGACACACTCACAGCTGGCCTCAAGCATCCTACATATGTAGTTGTACAATGTACAAAGCACAGTATCAAAGTCCCACAGCACAGGAGAATTCACAATCCAAATGTGAGATAGTGCAAGAATGTTAGCATTATGTAGTCGTTGTATGGCCAAAAAGTTATTTTGGGATTTAAGATTTGCTAGTGTCACAGAGTGCCACTGCAATTCAAGCTCATAATTAAAAATATACATAAAGATGGTTGTGAGGTGGCCAACAGCATATGATAGTAATCACAGTCACACCTACTGAAGTAGTGATGGAATCAATCCAGCCAGTGCCACAGGAGAATACTTAGTACAACTGAGACATACATCATCTATGATAGGATAACATCAGCTGTGTGAATTGGCAAGAAGATGTATGTGATAACATTAGTTTTACAGCTGTCTGGGGCTGTAAAAGTTGCCACTGCAAATGTGTGAAATCCAATCCTAAATTAATTTACAGTCACAATTGAAGTTAAGCACTGTTGTATTCAAACATCCTTCCTACCTAGTTATGCATTCTAGAGAAAAGTGCAAGAAATGCTAGCACCACAAGAGAAGTCTGACATTTAAATAGTGACAATTCACTTTGAAAGAATTACCTCATTAGTGTGTTAACGGGGGGGTTGTAATCATGTGCTCTTACTGATGCCCCACAAAACACTTGACATTTTGAAAATGGAAACATTCTCCCCCATCCTCACTTAACAAATGTTTGCATCATTTTTCCTCTAAAGCATTAAATGGATATTTTTTCAATCCATGACACTTATTTTAAGCATTAATTTACACATTATGGACAGAGCATTGCCGAAAAAAAGTAATGTTTTCTTTAAGTAATGTCTAGAAAATTGTACTCTTTAGATACATAGCTACACCTTTGTGTTGCAAAGAAGTTGTTGTTTTGACAGATGGGATTAAGGGAGAGTGGAGTCAGGTAAAAGTTTAAAACATTTATCCAGAGTAGAAGTTGATTGGGCACATGTACACTTAACTGTAAACACTCTCACTTATACACAGCAACTTAAGCGTTCCATGTTGGGTACTGGATTTCCTACCTATCTGGGTTACACAATCTAGAGAGCATTGTATTAGGTGCAAGCACCACAGGAGAAGTCTGATTGCTATGATTAGAGAGTGGAATTTTGTCAGGATGACCTCAACATTGTGTTTCATACATGATGTTTCCATAACAAACACAATCTAAACACCCACAAATTTAATATTAAAGCCAGTGACAACACCATTACCCCCCCAGCAGACCACACCAAACTATTTGGATTTGAAATTGACAATAACCTCAAGTTTGACATGCACATTTCGTTAACCATAAAAAAGTACACAAAAATCTAGGAGCTTTATACAGAAATAAGCAATTCCACAACAAAACAGCCAAGATTTCAGTTGCAAATAGCCACCTTATCTCCACCCTACTCTACTCTTCTCCAGTATTTACCAACCTAAGGCAAAGTGAGTTAGGTAAACTTAAATCTTGCTACAACAAAATAGCAAGGTTTGCCACTGGTGCAAACTACCGTAGCCACCACTGTACCTCACTTACTGAACTAGGCTGGCTAGAACTCCCTCACCTCCTTCAATGGTACCAACTCTCACTCGCCCACAAACTACTAAATCATCCTTCCAAAATCTACTCCAACCCTATCATACCACCAGACCACTATGCTCCAGCAATAAAAATCAATTACAGGTAACTAGAACCATGAACTCTGCTGGAAAAGCTCTCTTCTCCTACTCCATAGCAAAATTATGAAATACCCTTCCTCACACTATAACTTCTGTGTCATCACGCACTAACTTCAAAGCTGCTCTAAAATATCATCTAAAAGAGCACTGGGCATGCTCCTGTAACAGAGCTCTCTAACATCTCTACCCAACTTCTCTAATCCCTTTCTTCCACCTCTCTAACTACCTTGGATTGCAGCCAAATACATTGCTTGCAAACCTATATCTCAGCTGTAATCTTAGCCACTGTTATTCAAGAGTAATATCTGCTAGCTCAGCTGTTTGCTACTATTGTTAAACAAAACCTACCTATACTTTTTGTAACTTGTAATTAATTGTTGTTTTTAATTGTTGCTTTTATTCTGGAACTTTTCTCCCCGGACCTCCACTGAAAAAGGACCTGTGTCCAGTCGTATTTTCCCGGTCAACAAATGTAAATAAATGCAATAAATAAATAAATAACGCTTGAGAAAAGGGAACTGTGTCCACCTTTAACTGCATTCTCTTCAGGGGAAGTGGCTTCAGCAACAAGCATTACACACACACATAAAAGTCTCCATGTTGGACACTGAACCTCCTACCTATGTAGTTATGCAATCTAGAGAGGTCTGTATTGCTGGCAAGGGAGCAGTGTGAACAATTAAATGTAATCTTCTCAGGGGAAGTGGATACAGCAGCAAGTATTACAAACAGTCACACACACATTTAAGTTTTCCACATCAGGCATCAAACCTCCTACTGTATTGCAGATAAGCACCACAACAGACGTCTGACTCTAAAGGGCATAGAGTACACTTTTGTCTGTATGATCTCATCATTGTGTTTCACACAGGATGTTTCATCCAAAAGTGGGACAAGAGAGCAATATGAACAATTAAATATAATCTTCTCAAGGGAAGTGGATACACACACACACACACACACACACACACACACACACACACACACACACACACAAAAGTCTTGTACATGAGGCATCGAACCTCCTACCTATCTAATTGCACAATTTAGAAAGCACTGTAGCACTTGCTAGTGACACAAGAGAAGTCTGACCCTGAAGAGTAACAGACTGCACTTTTGCCAGGATGAGCTCATCAGTGTGTCTCATAGAGGATGTTTCTGTAAATACAGCAATACGTTTTATATTCATTCACACATACACACTCACACACACACACACACACACACACACACACACACACACACACACACACACATATCTTCTATGCTATGTATCAAACATCCTACTTATCTAGTTACATAATCTAGGGGGCACAATTTTAATTGCAAACATGACAACAGAAGACTGGCTATTAGGGGCAGATAGTGTACTTTTGTCTGGATGACCTCACCAGTGTATCTCACATAGGATGCGTCTGTAAAAACTGGGATAAGGGAGCTGTGAGAACAGTTAAATGTTTTCTTTTCGGGGGATAAAGCACCAAGTGTTACACACTCAAGTTTTATATGTTAGCCATTGAACCTCCGACATATCTAGTTACACAGTCTAGAGAGCATGGTCTTAATCACAAATGAGAAAACTGACATTCACCAATGTGAAATAGGACATTTGAATATTTGTAAAATCCAAGGGTTGGAAGTGATGGTGCTGTGCATCACAGGTTGTGCAACAAATGCATAATGTGTACAGGACAATGTTAAATCACTATAACTGTCGCACATCATAACATTCTTCCCTACTGAAATGCAGATACTGTCATTAATGTACACTGTGCTACTGTGATGGACATTGGCATGTTCCCCATAATGGGATGTCATAAGCATTGACTGTTGTACAGGATGACTGCACATCTGTATTGTGTCATACTTGCACCTTTTGCATTGGCAAGACACATATTCAAGTCATACTTATGACAGTGCACTGCTGAATGACCAAGTATGTAAACACTGTAAAGCAGACATCCTTTAAATGAATGAATTCAGTAAGTTAACATCATTGTGAAATAAAGATCACCTTTTGTCAAAAGTAATACAGACATAAAAACTTTGTGCAACATAAAACTATAATTATTTGATTTTTTCTTTTTTATTGAACTCTTTGAGAGCAGAACTGCTAAGCCTAACTGCACTGATGGTTGCGAAGTATTAGTGCATGCATAATCATATTTTGAAGTGTTGAACTTAAAATGGGAATTGCCATGATCTATGTTGCTCTGTGCCAGCTTCTATGCAAACATCTGTACAACACAGGCTTCAGAATACGTATCAGCACATCACTGTTGCAGCAGGATAATGATGTAAGTAAAGGTGTAGCCAACACTTACATCCACAGGAATCAGACATCCTGAAACATTTTTTTATCCATCTGTATTTGAATATTAATGGCATGCCAAGAAAAAATTTATACCTGACTAAAATCTAAGCACATCATGTAGGAAGCCCTAATTCTGATGGTACTATTTGACAACAGATTTCAGCAAAGCTGAATATATGTATTCATCTGTTAACCTACTGACCACTGTAATCTGTATATGCAACTATTCAGCTTGTTGAAACATGCATTAAACTGACTAAACATAGTTTAGCGTCTGCTGCACGAAGCGCTACAAAGTGATGTGGATGAAGCCAATCAAATCACCAAATATCACCATAAGCTGCGTTCCTCTATTTAGCAGCCTTAGTTGCCTTTGATACGTGTTGCCATTCATTGCACAAATGCAGAGGAGGAAGACTAATGACACAGAAGGGTGGAGATACATAAACGGAGGAGAGGGAGGCACGGGCAAAGTAGCTCAGAACAATATGTAACCAGCAGCTACACATAAAAATAGTGTACTTAGACCGTTAGTAACTCTTAGGCAATGCCTGGATTAGAACACTTGAAATTATTCAAAACTCTTCCTAACCATGTATGCATGAGTGCATCACACCACAAAGGAATTACTGCTTCACGTCATTAAAATAATACAACTGAAGCACAGTGACAGCTTATGTTAGCAGAAGTGGTGAACAGAGACATAGAGACAGATGCAAAGAGGAATGACAACAATATGTTTTGTAGGATATGCAGCAACATCTGAATGGTGTTTTACTCTTACTTATAAAATCATCATTAGTCTGTCAAGCTCTTTGCAATAAAGTGCTTATTGTAGGTACACACAGGGGGAGGGGAGTGCAATAAACAAGAATACCTAACCAGGATATGGTGGACTTCATAAGTGTCCCTCTTGGGGCTGCAATGTTCTTGAAAAGGAGACATTTCCAGTTAAATATATAATAAGAATATAACATGTCAGGAAGTAATAAGTTGACATACATCTGTAATCAAACCAATGACACCATGCAAAAATATCAGGATACAAAGAGGGTAATTATTTCAATACACCACCTTGGAACTCCTACTTTAATTCCTCCAACAGCCTAAGAACTGTTAAATTAACTGTTCCACAGCACTGCCTTTAGTCTGCCTTTACTGTATATTCCCATAGCAGAGCCGATTTAAGCACATTTGCATGAATGTAACCAGACCAATGCAGTAAAATGAAAATCTTCATCTTTTGAAACAAAAAGTTAAACAGCCTTCACGGTCACTCAGCATTGTTGCACTATGCCAAACTCCACGCAAATGCTGAGGACATAAAGGGAGGGCTTTTTCATGGGCCATTTCTGGCCATGTGTCTAGTGTGTGAATCTACTTTTTGCCTGGATTAAATGTGTGTAAAAGGGATTGGTATGACAATGGTGAAAATGAGGTTGGCAAGCAGAAGGTACGATACAGTGGAAAGAATACAGGAATTTGCAGGAGGGTCATGGGAAAGCACAATATCTATCCACGTGTTCACAATGTAAATGTAGAATTGTACACACTGTTTCATAAATTTGCAGAGTCACCACACAGTTGCTGGGTGACAACAACAAAATAATGTTGTATGGCCAGTTGAACCAAATCAGCTGTGTCAAAATGACATGCAGATGAAGTGGAAAGCTATGTGTGGGGCATATATATTTTTTATGGAACAGATGCCTATATACATATATATATATATATATATATATATATATATATATATATATATATATATATATATTTATATATTTTTTTTTTTGGGGGGGGGTGTAGACAGAGGAATGTTGGAAAGGAGCTTAGGAGTGTGAGAGTCAGGCTGGTAAGATAGGTTAGGAATCATGTGCAGACATACAGGGTATACAAGGGAGACAGGGATGCTGATGGAGACAACAGGTCACCATGACTAGGGAAAGGTAGGTGGATATTGAAGGCACACCCATGTCCAGTGTGAGAACAATGAGAATCTAGTCATCACCCTCAGAGCTGTCATATCAGTGTCCTGCAGCAGCTACTTGGGTCATTGCCAGATGTGGCATCATCTTTGTAATGTAAGACAGGACCTTTTCAACCGTGCCGATACATGCATGGAGGCTCTTCTCTATTATATCCTCCACCAGCCCCGTCAGCTCCTGTCGAGTGACAAAATCACCACCTCCACTACTACTGCTCTTGAAGGGTACCACTGCATCAGCAGCTGAGGCAAAGCTACCTCATGCACTTGGAATAGGTAGGGTAGGGTTGTGGAGACAACATACTGACAGCTTTTGACCCCAAATGCTGGGTGTCTGTGCTGCAGTCTGTGGAGGTATGGTGGGTCGAGCTGCAGTGCTCGGTTTACCTCTCTGTGCTATTGATGATTAATATTTCAGCAGCAAGTTATGCAAATATCAAATTGTTAATAAATTATAAACCCCATCACTAAAAATAAAAGAAGAGAGAGTAAGGGTGACATAGACAAACAAAAGAGATATTTAGATACATGGCATGTCATAATACAGTATTTTTTTAAATAAACTTGATTTGGCAATATATAAACAATTATGATAATTTACTGTTGTACACCTTTGCCATATCCATATATGATGGAAAGGTATCTATCTATGTGTCATAAAATAAATAAATCTCACTGCTGTGGTATTAGAAACATCAGTCTTTTATTTCCCTATAACAGACAGTGAATATGCACTCTAATTGAATAATTGCAATTACCATAATTTAATTCTTCATGACATATTGCTCTTAATATTCTATTAATACTTATCCAGCACTAACAAATAATTGCTGCTTCTGGGTACTGAAACAGCATACATTTAAGGCAGTGTTCTTACTGCCTAATGCAACCAGCAAGAAGTACTGGGGAAGACATGCTTGCTTAAGATGAAGGTTGAAGTATGCCTACTCAAGATGCTAGTGCTTCAGGAAATGAAAATAACATTAGGGTTTGCATTTGTGCCTGAGTCATACTGACCCCGTATCTTTTTGAGGTGAGTCAGTCTCTCTCAGTGCACCTCACTGTCTGCAGCTAACTTCTTTGCAGCTGTGTGGTACAGAAGGAAAATAAATATATATGAAAGCATAATGGGTACCTGCATTGGCTGGCTAGATCATTACTGCCATGTCATGGACAGGTTATGGCTCAGTATACTTACACAACTAGGGGGTGTTCCCAGTCTGAAACTCAGGCTTCCATCAGCTTAGGAGGTCCTGCTTGTGCTTTTTAAGATCACTATAATGGTGATGACATTGTTCCCCATTGTGTGGAATGCCTCTTGCATTGGAGACAGCCTTGGCTAAACTATTCCAAGCCTCAGCCTTATACCAAGACCCAGTATAATCCCCCTGCAGCAGCCTACAGTTGTAGTGTTTCATGAGGATTGCCACAAATATCCTGGAATCAACAACCCAACTCAGTGCTCTAAATATATCACCATTCTCTCTCTCACCAGCCATGTCTGCAAAAGTCAAGCTAACAAAATCTGTCTAAATCAGCACTCAGACTGTTATTGCGCAAAGATGCACAGCTTTGCCGACTTCATTTCCAAACTGAAAGCATATGGATTCCTTGGCAGACACATTGGTGCTATTTACATCACATAGCAGTAAAGGTGTGAAGCATGGCATTGAGCTTTGCCATATGTGATGCTCAACTATTGACACAGGTTCCAATGTTCAACAATGGAATGCTTAATGGCATGGTTTTTAATCCTTTCAGTTTAGAAGGAGAAAGATGATGAATTATGACATATTGTCATGTTGGGGTTTACACAAGGTTAAAGTATTATTATAACTACTTGTATTCAAACACATGGAATAAAGGATGCAAAAACTGTAATTATTAACTGACATTGCCACAAGAAAGCTACCTTTGCAACACGGAAATTAAGACATATAGTAATTTCAGAAAGAATGGACACACACTTCAGAGAGGCCTATATGTGTGTGATTGTAATTGTTTCTGGGAACACATTCCTATGTAAAAATAATTTCTGTTTGTAAGTATATTTTAGATTGATGCAATTAAATGTGTTGGTTACTACAGTTTGGTTTTTATTACATGCATACTTCACAAGACATAACTGTCCTAAACACATAGTTAGGATATGTGATGAGTCGTGATGATTACAACAAAAGTACTGTGTCCATCATACATATGCAAGTGAATTTTTTATTAACTATAAGCATTGTCATGTCTGGGGAACCGGACACACATTAGCTTGAGGTTATATGTGAAACACTAATGATATATGCTAAATAGAAAAGTTTCATTATGGGAAGATTACTGATACACTGCTTGCAAAAAACAGGTTTAACATTATCAGTTTTATTTAGTGTTACAGTCCTAATCAAAATGTTATGAGAAAGTGGCTTCTTATACCCTTTGTAAAAAGTATCAGCAGGATTTGAACCCTGAATCATCGGGTTCCTATCAGTTCGTCGAAACTTCAGCAGTTCGAACACCTGAAAACTTTGGAAATAGGGTCCAAACAATGGTAGTTCGCCAGAGCAAACGTATTATGAATAATCAACAGCACAATGTTCTCCAGCAACAAGAGCTAGCTAGAGCTGATAGTAACAACAGCTCAATCGATATAAATAACTAACAGCGTTTTTAGGGAAACTACAGATTTCAACAGAATCCGAATCAACAAAGGAACAAGAGAAGGCAGGGCCAGCAGAGAAGATGCCAGAATCGGAGAAGGAGATGAGACAAGATGCCCTTCAAATCCTAGTAAGTACTGAGGGGGACTTTAAAATATTTAACTTTAGTTCCCTTCATATTGATGACAATATGGTGAATGTTTTTGCTAAAGGGCTATCTTTTGTCCCTGACAAAAGAGCGGTCTTGGTCAGGACTGTCTTAGACCTAAAAATGTTCGTGTGCAAGCTGAACTTAACCTGCTTAATGAGAACTAAATCTACATTTACCAACAGCTTGAGAGTATCAAGTTTATTTAATCCACCTTTACAAGAATCCCTAGCAGTGTTTGAAAACGTTTGAGAAATGGACATTAGAACTTTGTTAACTAAGAGAGATAACAATTTAAGTTTATATAGGAATTTTTCTGTGGATGAACTTGCTTTCATTAACCTTCTTAATGCATGTGATGTTAGAGTCATGAAGCCCGACAAGGGCAGAGGTCTTGTCTTTATGGACCAATATGAGTATGTGGATAGGATGCAAGTACATTTGGATAGTGTTGCTTATGAACGTGTAAGTATAAATGAAATCAATGGGGCTTACAAAAATGTTAACAACATAATTAATGATCTGTATCTTGATGGGAGTATTGACTTGGAGACTCTCCATTATTTGACTATGTCAGCACCTGTTACACCTGTTATTTGGGGCCCCAAAATTTCATAAAGATGTGAAGAATCCCCCATTCAGACCAATAGTTGATGGGAGGGGTTCTATCACTTACGCAAGCGTGAAGTATGTAGATTACAAATTGAAACCTGTTGTCAAATCAGAACCACAAATTTGTCATGACTCGTGGAGTTTTCTTGAGGGCATTAACAATCTAGAATATGATGATAATTGCGTCTTCCTTACAGTTGATATTAAGGATCTCTATGCTGTCATTCCACACAGTTTGGGTATGGAATGGATTAGGGATTTTTTACATATGAAAAGGATGGACGATAAAGATACTTATGTCATTGAAACCCTGCTAGAGATAGTTCTGACTAACAATTTCATCAGTTTCAATGGGAAATTGTTTTTACAGAAATCTGGGATAGCAATGGGGTCTCCTTGTGGCAGTAGCTTTGCCAATTGTGTCATGGCCTATAGGGAAAGAATGTTATTGTTCAACAACCCAATGTTTAAGGAACATGTTGTCTGGTACATGAGATACCAGGATGACATGTGCTTTATCTGGAAAGGGGATGCTGAATTGATTCAACTATTTATTATGGCTATCACAGCCTTAACAACATTTTTGGAATTTACTTTCCAGGTAGGCCTTAACTCAATTAATTTTTTGGACGTCTGCCTATGCAAAGATAGAGTCAACAGTAGTTATAAAACCACTATTTTTAGAAAGCCCACTTACTCAAATGCCTTCTTGCATTTTACTTGCAGTCACCCATAACATCAGAAAAAGGCAGTAGTAAAAGGGCAGGCAGTTAGGGCAGCCAGAATGATCTCATGCTATGATGATTTTTTTGAGTGAATGTACTTTTCTCAAAAACATGTTCACCAAAAGAGGTTATCCCTTGGGGCTCTTAGAACATGTATTCGATGAAGTGATCAATAAAAGGCTAGTAGTCCATTTTTGCCCCATAGTGCACAAAGGGTATGGGACAGAGACAACACCATCGGGCTTAATACTCTCCCAAAGAAGTAAAGAAAGTAGTTTGGACATGAACATTAGATTCATGACCATATACTCTCTAGATTCTAAACCCATTAGGGATATTCTCACCAAAATTGGGCTTTCATTTTAGAAGACAATGGGATTAATAAATCTCTTGGTCAATCACCACAGTTTACATTTAGAAGCGGTCCCAATTTGAAATGTCTGGTTGAGAAAAAGAAGAAAAAAAAACAGTAGGTGCTGTATTGGTATGTCTAAGAGTGGTAGATGTCCATATTGTAAACTTTTTATAATTGATAACAAAATAAAGATTAGGGACAGATTATACACAATTGATGGGAAGTTTAACTGTGATACTCAAGGAGTCGTTTACGCTACTTTATGCGAAGTTTGCGGTGCATACTACATTGGTAAAACCGAGAGGAAAGTTAAACAAAGAGTGTATGAGCACCTCTATAGCATTCACAGGAATTTAGCTACCAATGCCCTGGCCAAACATATCATGGGGCACCCTGACCACAAATTTTCTTTTGTGGTTTTACAACAAGTTGAACGTAATATAAGGGGTGGCCCATGGGATTTGAAGCTAGAGGAGTGCGAATTGTGTTGGCAAATTCGCACATTAGCCTATATTTCACCAGGCCTAAATGAATGTGTAACTATTAAATGTTTGCTTAAATTAAAAGCTCTTACTAGGTAGTTTGCAATAAGTAATTTTTTGCCTACTTGTACTTATACATAAATACATGCCTGTTATATATATATATATATATATATATATATATATATATATATATATATATATACATATTACGTTTGATATATTTTGTATATATTGTTATGTTGTATTTTTAATTTATTTTTAAACCCTGTTTGGATTTAATATACAATGTTTTATGTTTGCATATCCATTAGGAACATCCTGTTTGCATCTAGTGGCACTTCGTATGTTTTAGTTGGACCGTGTTAGACGGCTATGGTTTTTACAATCTTTTATAATGTTACATGATCCTTTATGAATGTTTTAGTTTTTAAAAAGTGCCTTTTGGTAAGAACGTTGATGGATATTTTTTGTTGAATGTAACTTGCTTATGACACTAAGGTTTTATGACTTGTTTGAAAACTTCAATGTTGATTGAGCTTGGAGCCTATCTAATTTGTATGATTTCTTGATTGGCTAATTGTTTATAATACATAGAGCTTATTTTTTTGTCCTAGAGTTTGTCTGAAGAAGTTGGAGTATCTACTCTTACAAAAGCGCTCACAGTAAACAGCAATAAATTGTGGTTTGTGTTCCTGGAGCTGGCTCGTTTCTTCTTTTTTACCATATGTTCGAACTATGAAGTTCGAAAACTGATTATCGTGAAGCCGCGGAACACCAAATTCTTTCCCAGGGAAAGAATTCAGTGGGCCGTTTCTGTGGCTTCTCGATTTTCAGCACTGTGGTGGAAAGTTACGGGTCAGGTTCAGGTAAGTGTGCGATTGTGTGGATGTTAGGGTTAGGGCACGGGTTAGGTGAGTTAGGGTTAGGGCACGGGTGAGGTGGGTGTGTGATACTGACAGACTTTAGGGTTAGGGTGGGATAGGTGAGTTAGGGTTAGGGAACGGGTCAGGTGAGTGTGCAATAGTGACGGACCTTAGGGTTAGGCTTTGGGTTAAGGTAAGTAGATAGATAGTAGTGGATGTACAGTTTAGTGTAGGGTTAGCTGTAGGATTTTAAGTGTATGTGTGTGGGTTGCTGTTTTTTTGTGTGCTTGTGTTGTGTCTGCGTTTCTTGGAACAGCGATTTTTTTCCCTGGGAAAAAAATCACTGTTCTAAGCCTTCTATGGTTTTGCACTTCGAGGTTAGAAGTTCTAACATATGGTGTTCGAACTGTTGTCATTTCGACGAAGTGATATAGACCCTTAATTATCTATGTTCTTTGTCTAAAGTCACTGCCCTTACACCTTGTGCCACAGAAATAACTCGATGACAGGTGGAATTTCTCCTCTCACTACTGTGAATACTGTTGAGGAAAGAGCACTGTCACCAGGCATGTACTGTTCACTTTTTCCTTAGGTAGTGCATTGTGTTTTCATGCTGCTAAGTGGAGAACAAACGAAGCTTACAAAGAAATAAGAAAAAATGACATATTGTGAATAATTGCAATGTGATCTCTACACAGGATTCAAACAATGTTTCATGGGCCTTATTTTTTTCTACTTACTTCAGTTTCACCTTGTACTACAGAATTTGACATCTGTCAAGTGCATTTTATGAAGCAAATACTATCCTATTGTGGATGGGCATGCAATGACACCAGGCATATTTGCTCTACCTAAGGTAATCTGAACTATATTTTTTACTTTGTTCCTCAGGTAATAAACACTGTTTGCATGCTGCTTAGTGGAAAGCAATTGAAAAGACATTAGACAATAAATATATGATAGAAAAAATACAAAATATAAATTAAATGCAATGTAATGCATGGGTATATGTAGTAATGGCCAGAACAAGAAGTGCATTCAAATGAAATATCCTTCCTTCTCACCTCTCCTTGCAACATCAGACATGTACTTTGTGGAACACATGATCAGGCTTGTAGTTAATGACAAATAATGTGAAAGTGGACTGACAACTGATCATATGTCAGCAATAGTGACAACAGCTGCTTTTTAAACAACACAATGATAACATAAAATGTGATTATATATAATTTCAGGCAACGCTCTGTAAATGTACCATTTAAGTGGATTTGAACCATGCATAACGTTCTCTTATATCTAAGCTCACTGCACTTGGACCTTATACCACAGAGAAAGTTACCTGACAGGTGTATTTTCTTCAAAGAATACTGTCCATAGTGCTGACAGCTGCACTATTCCGACAGGCTGGTTTGCACTACATAAGGCAGCCTAAACCACATTTTTCATTTTTTATTAAACCTCAAAAAAGTGACTTTCATATTTCCAAGTGGCACCCAAATGCAGAAGACAATATTTAATAGAAGCATTCAAACAGCTTTTGGGGAATAACAACTTGAAAGCACGTGAACTGAATCACACTGTATATGTTGCAATGATCACAACTAGTAATGCATTACAGTGATACATTCAGCCATCCCACAACTCCTTACCATATCAGTACTATGATGTATGCTTCACAAAACCAGGACTTAACTAATGCTGTAGTAATGGAGAATGGCACCAGGAACAGCAGAAATGCTTTCATTATTCACACAGCACACACAATTAATATTTACATAATTTCAAATGACTTATCTGTCTGTCAGTTTTGGTCAGTACTGACCTTACTTGATTTTGCCACATCAACAGAGTCATATAACACAATGAGTGTCAAGATTTAGTATGAACTCCCTCAATTAAATGATTTGGGAACAGGTTTTGATCCCTGCATCACCTGCACTGTTTCTCTTAGCTGAATACTTTTACACATTATGTCATAGAGACAGGATTGTAACTACTTAATTTATTCGCTCCGTACTGCTCAGACTGCTGAGTAAAGTTCAACAGTGCCAGTCTTCATTGCATCATGCCAGTCTTCACTGCACTATTGATAGCAGTTCAAACAAAATTTGTCAGGTTTCATCTTGGGCAGTGAAATGCAGTACATTTCCATGAATATTGCCAGCAAATGGTGCGCAATAGCAAATGGCATGTAAATGATACAAGCAAAAACATATTTGTAGATCAAATACTTTAAATGTACATTTTACATGTTTAACCTAATTTGCTATGTTGTAACAGAGACCTGCATAGACCTGAACACTCAAACAAGGGTATTGAAAGCAATAATTTCACAGTATTTCCGAGTTGCCACAGACAAAGACATATATGAACTGGAACACTGCACAATTGTAATTAAAGCACAAGTGTCAGGATCTGCAATCAGTTCCTCCACCTTAGCTGTGCTTTTTTCTCAAAGCATGTTTCTGTCAGCCCTGAAGTCAGCTGTCAATCTACTTGCTGAAGAGAGCACCGCTCCATAATCGGAACCCTGCACAATTGTAAAGCATAAGTGTCAGAACCTGCAAACAGTGTAGGTTTATGTGTAATGAAGCAATTACACAGCACTAACAAACTTTCCTTGTTAACTTAGAAAAGACATGCACACTACAGGACATTCTTTTGTCCCTTCCCTGCTCCATATCTCTCATTTGTACGTTATTTCTAATAATTGTAGAATTAGCCAAATATAATCAGGTTACAGGCATAAAATCAGAACTAGAGTTTTGCAGACCAGTTTTTTTTTCTGAGTGACCCATGGGAAACCTTGTTTTACATAGTTAAACCTAACCTTCTTGTGTGTAGACCTTACACCACCAAAGCCTGCTGACCTGGCTTAGTTGCTTGCAATATTGATTGTTTTTTTTTGTGCTTGTTGGCTGGTCTGCAGCATGGCTTAACCCACTCTATTCACCTCACAACCCTCGAGATCACTCTGCTGCCTTACCCTACCCCATTCCCATCCACCCCCACTTACAATAAATTTATATTCTAGGCAGTTTGTGCCTTCCCACATAACTATCCAATCACTTCCAACTACACATACTCTTCTTTCTTCTCAGACCTTAAATAACACCCCACTCTCCAAGCTATAGTTCTCCCTACTCTACGCATTTACATCATTCCCATTTCCTCCCACCTCCATGACCAACAACCTCTCAATCAAACCCTCCCTAACCATGATCCTAAATTTGATTGTAACTTCCCTACTACTCCTGCTCACCTCTCTTTCTTCTTATCATACCAACCACCACTATGAAAAACCAACACCAACCATTACCTACTACGATAATAGCCAGTCTACCTCTACATCATTTACCATCTCACTCCTTCTTTACATAACACCTCATTTACTCACCTATTTCATTACAAAATATTCCAATTACCCCCACCGTCTTTGCTAGGTGTAACCTTAAACATCTTATACTCAACTGCCTTGCTCCCAAACCCAACATCAGTCACCACCCTCTTGCTAGCAGGTGACATCCACCCTAACCCAGGACCATCTACTTCACTCCCAGTCACTGCTCAAACAATCCACCCTCTAACCCAACTAACCACTACTCCCACCCACACTGCATTCCCATCTTCCTGTATCCCCACACCTCAGTCTCCCAAGAACTTATCTATTCTATCTATCAATGTACAAAGCCTATTGAATAAAGTTACTGACCTTCATGCATGGATCTCAAATTATTCCCCTCACTTACTAGCACTATAAGAAGCCTGGCTTATACCTCATATCCCTAATATAGATATTCTACACCCTGGTTACAACATCTACTGACTAGATAGAACCACTAAAAAGGTGGAGGTGTGACTATCCTGTACTCTGACCACCTGACCCTCTCACTTCCCTACCTATTACCATAAAAGACTTCCACCCTGCCAAAATTCTTATTCTAAACTGCCACCTAAACACTCACAAAAAGCCCAGCATCACCTCAATAAATATTCCAGCTGGAAAGAACATCCCTATCACTGAAAACATACTTTCCTCGGCGCCTCAAAGTATAGCCTAAGAAACTATTCTGCTAGGAGATATAAACATTGATTGGAGTGCCCTTGACACCTACTCCCCTGCCCATAGCATCAATTTGTTTGGCTTTACTCAGTTAATTACTACCTCTACAAGACTAAACAGAAACTCCAATATTGGCACAATACTTGTCTGGATCCCAACCAGTGACCCCCCATCTGTACCGTAACCTTAGTGCTCTTCCCAATGCCTTGGGTGATCACTTACCCATCAGTATTCAAAGATATACTCCCCAACTAAATAAATCACATCTACACAAATTAGGCTATAAAATTACTGACTTCAGCCCCACCATTTTCAATGATAGACTCTCTTCTGTTAATTGGTCTAATCTATATTCACTTCCTCTCAATGATGCTGTACTCAAATTCAATCACATCTTTCTTGGCATACTTAACTCACTAGCACCCCCTCACAAAATAAGAAAAAAATAAAACTATGCCTCTTGGCTCAGTAAAGATACTCGTGCACTAATGCACAAAAAAGACTCTGCTTGGAAAACCTGGCAAAAAACAAACCCCCCACTCACCACCAATTATTTATAGAAATAAAAAATCACACCAAACAACAAATATATAATGGTAAAAAAAAACATTTACCTCAAGGCACAATCCACTCATCAATCCAACCTCAAAAACTTCTGGAGAAATATTAACTCACTCCTACACCTTGGTAAATTACAAACTCCCAGCCCTTACCCTAACCTTGCAGACCAAGGCACTGCCTCTCTCCTTAACTATTTTTTATTGATACCATTAGCAAATTAACAAATGCCAACCACAACCTCTCCATAAAAACACTACCTCAATCCACAAATAATGAAACAGGTTTCCTTGTTAACTTCCTACATAATGTCTCTCCTTCTAAAACTTAAACCTTGCTCTCCCTCTGCTGACAATCTACCCCCCACTTTCTGAAACTAGCAGCTAATACTATTGTTTATCTAGTCTCAATATTTATTAATAGATCTATTAAAGAAGCTACTATACCTAACATGTGGAAGCCTTTGTACTTAACCCCCCTCTACAAAGGTGGTAACTTCACTGATCCCTCCAATTATGCACCCATCACTATACTATCCCCACTGTCGAAAATTCTCAAAAAATGCATACATAACCAGGTACTGAAATTCTTCATCCAAAATAACCTCCTGACTCCTACTCAACATGGATTTCGACCAAACCATAGTACCTCTACAGCCCATCTATCCTTTACTCACACTATCACAGAAGCTAGAGATAACAACAACCTGGTCTCATGTCTGCTCTTAGATCTTTTGAAAGCATTTGACACAGTATCACACTCCAAACTACTAAACAAACTGACTTAAACTTTTCCACCTCAACTTTCTCTTGGTTCTCCAGCTATCTCACAGACAGACTACAGTCTGTCAAATGGCAATCTTCTTGCTCCACTTTTCTACCAATACACATTGGCATACCACAGGGCTCTATCCTAGGACCCCTTCTTTTTAACATTTTTACCAATGACCTCCATTCTTCCACTACCCATTCAACCCTCAGACAATACGTGGATGACTCTAATCTGATCACATCTGCAAACTCAATCTCACAACTTCAGACACTTACACAACAATCTTTCATCTCAGTTGAAAGCTGGGTAAATGACAATCAACTTATCTTGAATCCTAACAAAAAAAAAAAAAACTCCTTCTCTTTCTCCCCAAGGCCAGTGCTCACCTTAAGCTCTCCTTCTCTATCTCTTTCCTAAATAAAATCATCATTAACATTGAAAATCATCCAAAATTACTAGGAATGACAGTTGATGACCAACTAAAATATGACTTACACACTCAGCAATCGATTAAGAAAACTAATCAAAAACTTGGTCTTTTATATCGCAAGAAAAAATTTCTATCTTCCAGTTCCAGATTATCCCTGGCCCAAGCCTACCTACTTCCTAGCCTCCTCTATGGAGCCTAATTTATTACTAACCTTCAATCCTACATGCTGTCCAAACTGGAACAAGCTTATAATAAAATCACAAAATTTGCAGCTAACTTATAATTCCACCCACCATTGGCTTGCTCTTAATAAGCTACACTGGATTGAATTTCCCTAACATCTCAGATTATCTCAACTCCCTATAACCCACTTCCTTCTCAATAAGCCAACTGCTTGTCCCTCTCTCTCCAATCTAAACACTTACTATACCCCTTCCCATCCCTTACACAGTACTGACAAATTCCTTCTCCAAACTTACAGATCCAAAATGAACATTGGCAATCTTTTATATAAATCCTCCATAACTAAATTCTGGAACAACCTCCCTGCCAATTTGCATTGCATTACTCACACTAACCTATTCAAAAAAGAAATGAAGAACTTTCTCCTGAATACTTGGTTATACCCCTGCCATGACCCTACCTAATCCTGTCTATATCACCTGTATATCCCACCTTGAACTGTAAGTTTGCTGGGCCTGCTCTATTTAGCTAATAAATTATATATTATGTATATAATCTACATGGAAAGTACTATACTTACATCATTATAATTACTTGTTTATTATTAAATCTCTTTTTCTTTTTTTGCAAAACCATACTATCTTACTATGTATAGATACTTTAAAATTGTTTTTGTTACTTTTGTGAAACCTATTACTGTAAAATTGTAATTAATTTTTTTGGAGCTTTTCACTTTAGCTCTCCACTGAAAATGGGCCTGTGCTCAGCTGGACCAACCCGGTTAACAAATATGAAATAAAACAAATAAATAAAAATATGAATAAGGTATAAACAACTTTAGATGTAATGATAATGGGACATTGTATCAACTCACATTGAAAGAGCAACAGAAACAAGTTATGAAAATTGTCCTTTCCCATTTGAAAGTGAATGTCTGGATGACTGGGATATTGCAAACAGTTAGCATAGCCATGTACTCACACAATATTAAACAAAGACTGCAAACACTGCAGGTGTCTCCCTTTCTTTCTGTATAGTGCCATATGTTATCTTTACCAAAGATTAAAGTACTATCTTTAATAATAACAACATTTCTTATTAAGGGTCAGTACCTATGGTCATTAAAGCCAGCATTTAAATGTTAGGACGGTTGATCTACTAAATCACTCAATGTACTTTCAGACTTTTTGGTAAGTCTCTTCTCTCTGACAAACCCTCAATAAGTGTACATCAAAAAGGAACGACTGTGAAAGCTGATTGTTCTTCCAGTCAGAGGAATCAAAGACACCTAAAAGCCATTAACAGAGAACAGTTCTCAGTGCTCATCTTTCATTGCTAGGGTCTATGCATGTAATCAGGTTGGTTCTTACACCATGTTTACATTCCCAACATTTAGTGCATTTTTTGGTATTCAGGAATTCTGATTGTTTAACACCTCATTTTCATACTCACGGTGCTCACAGAGTTGTCTGCACTAAAAGTAATCATATAAGTAATTTAATTGTATCATACTGTGGAGACTATTTTGAATCACAGAGCTCGATACTGCTAGAAAAATTACACTTTAGGAGAATTATCTATTTTCTACAGTGATGTATTTTCAAGGTGTATTGCTATCTCTTAAATAATGCTTTTAGTTTAACACTAAACACTGAATTCCAGTGAATGCAGAAAAGTAGTTTTATCTTACAAGTTTTTTTCTTTTATCCCTTTCTTTTGGCATAGCCATGTCTGCATTTCTAAAAGTATGCTACTGAATGCTACATGACCATTTTTTTGATTGTATGCCATTTGATGTTTGCACAGTTATTCTTATTGTAGATGATTGTATTGTAACTATGTAGGAAGGTCTGGCGTTTTTACATGTATAAGCAAAAAAGAAAAATGTGTTATGTTTGTGGATTTTTACCTGACTAACATGGGAGTTATAACAGTCTGGTGTTACATTTCTAATGCTACATTTATAATTGTTATTACTAATGATGCAATGTATTACACAGTTTATCTCCATTACAGAAGTGTTATAGATTGGTGCTGATATCTGAGTTTAAATATATAATTCTTTTTCTTGGATAGGCTAACTGCTGAAAGTAATCAGTTCTATGACATAAAGGATTATGATCGGGTTCTTGGATAGGCTAACTGCTGAAAGTAATCAGTTCTATGACATAAAGGATTATGATCGGGTTCTTGCATAGGCTAACTGCTGAAAGTAATCAGTTCTATGACATAAAGGATTATGATCGGGTCACCAGTCATAAAGTCCTTATTATGTGTTTGAGACATGGATGCCAAGAAAGTCACCTCGAGGGTGATCATTATAATATATTAAATTATATAGTATTAGGCTATGATCATTGACATGATTATAATTCTTTGTAGTACATAGAGCTTTATCTGCTTCGTGTCCTACTAGTTGCAGCAAAACAGAAAAAAAAAAACACAAGTGTTTTGCCGTCTTTCGCCAGTGTGATGCAGTCTGTTACCTTTACACTCACTTTTTATGCCTCTCATCTGTCCAGATTTTCACAAAATGTCCAGGTTATTGCTTCATATTTTTGGTCTGTTCATCATAAAATCTGTGACTTTTGGACAAACTACTGAGGAACAAAGTCATTAAATAATGACATACATTTGAGTTTCAGAGTTGATATCCTTAGTAAAATGCAGGCGAACACATATCCGGTTATTACAGCTAGTTTCTAAGTTTATCAGAGCACGGGACACCTTATTCCTGAGGACAGCAGGTAGAAACAAATATTTTGTTTCACTGCTGTCATTTGCTAGTCAGTACCAGCAGTTTTACTGCCTAAAGCGAGACTCGACCTTATCAACTTTAGCAGAGGCTACATAGCATTTGTTAAGGTCGGGTCTTGAGCCATTTTAGCTCTTAACTGGTTGGTCTTTTTTGAAATATTGGAGCATAATCACTGTACTCCATGCACTACATATTTATTTTTCTTTACAGGTTCCACACTTACCTTGCCATTACTACAGGTGCAAACTGTGCTCTTGCAGGTTGTATCAAATCTGCTGCCATCAAAACACAGCCATTTCATAGTTAAGTAAAGGCTGTCCTGTCTGAAAGGCATCAATTTTCCCTTTTGTATGTGTGTGGGGGTTTAGGCTAGGTAATGAGCTTGTGTGTTATCCTTTGCCTCTTAGCCAGAGCCATACAATGCACACCTCTGTCTGCAAGCACCATCTGCAGCTGGTGATTCTCCCTCAGAGTCCTCATCTGTACCTGTTGCTGGCCCTGCCTATGGTCCTTGAAACTGTCGTCCAACTCCTAGCTGTCCTTGTTACAGCTGATTTATGAGTATTATATTCCTTCATCCCCCACTAGATGCCCTTGAGAAATATCACTCATGGCAAACCTGGAGTACAGCTCACAAGTGTGCCATATATGTGTGAGTCATAGAAATTGCCTGGTTACCTGCACAGACATTGTAGATGGTCCCTTTGGCATTACAAACAAATTGGCAGTTTACTGAGTGGAAACCTTTGTTGATGTACCTCCTTCTCTGTGCCCCGGGTGGGGCTTTTATTTCTTTTTGTGAGCAGTCTATGGTTCCCTAAACTTCAGAGAAGTGTGCTACTACATAGAATTCTTTTCATGGTTCTTGCTCTCTCCTGTGGGGTTCATGGAAATGAATATGTTTCATTGCATGTAGTAGCATTGCATTTAAAAACTAATGCAATATTCTAGAATCTGTTGCATGTGACACCCCTAATATATCCCCTGCGGGTCTCTGAAAAATGCCAGTAGCTAAAATATGTAATGCTAAACATACTTTTGTTTCCACTGGGATGAGTTCTCCACAATTTCCATGGGACCTGGGGTAGAGGCAACAGAGGTCACATATTTCATCCAGTGTTTTCCCTGTCCACCCTATATCTCTAAATAATTTCTGTGTCATGCAGTCCATGATAAGTCAAATGGGGTCTAAATAGCTTTCTTCTTCTTGCCCAAAGTCTGGCAGCAGAAGCAGTAGCACCCTGATTTAAAACCTGTTGCACATGCAGTATAATAATAGCAGCAGCAACCCCAAATGTGTTTTTTTGTTTTCTAATTGTGCCTACATTCCAAAGACTTTTGGTGTACATGGTATAAGCCTACACTGAGTGTACACTATTGCTTTATAGCTTCCTGAATAGCTCCTCCATGTTAGATCTGTTAAGTATCATGTACTTCAGTTCTTTATGCTGTCTGTGACATCCAGTTAATATCCCACCAGACTGCCACCAATTAATGTAATGTCCGGACAATACCCCACTGAACTATGATCAAAATAATGTGATGCCCCTTACAATCCTAGGTTAGTAACTATGGAGCTTCAATCCTTACTAATGACTCCAATGTAAGACTGTCACTTAAACAGGAGTAATATTTCACAATTTTCCCCTAAGAATACAAAAGTAACATGCTCTATAACCTGGGACTGGAGTGCATACTTATGTGCACTCCTAATGTAACTCCTTATTACACACTTCAGAACAATGTGTCCCAGTTTAAGACCTCTGATACACATACACTTAAATAAATTAAATCTTAGACATCCAAACACAGGAACTCTGGGCTTCCAGGTGCAGTCTCTCTTCAATTTCCAGTCGTTTGGCTTCCAGTTAATCTGGGCGCTGCTTCTCCTTAGCCCTCAGTTCTAGTCTCCTTAACTGTAAACAGATTCTCAAGTCCTTCAAAGAAAAGGTGGACTGTGCTGTCCTGACAGGCTGCACACCCCCAATACCAAACTGGATATCCTCTGAACAGCTGGTCTGAGCTGAAACTGCAACTAGTGCTAAAATCATTGCTTCCTTAGTCAGCTTGGCATGCACCAGTCCTCTGGCTTCACATTCCTTGATCAACTGCTTCTTTGTCAGCTTACTATAGTCTTCTGATGACATCTTTGCCTGCTAATCAATAAATCTGTGGTGAACTGAGATTCTGTATGTTTACTTTATGGCTGTCGAGAGTGCACACTTTAATAACAACTGCCTACAGGCTACTAAAGTCCAATTAAAAATCCCACACTGCTGGCATCAATTAATGTGACATCCAGTTAATACCCACTGGACTGCCACCAATTAATGTGATGTCTGGACAATATCCCACTGAACTGCCACAAAAATAATGTGACATCTGGACAATACTCCACTGAACTGCCACCAAAATAATATGATGTCCCTTACTATCCTCAATCAGTAATTAATGAGCTTCAGTCCTCACTACTGACTCCAGTGTGAGACTGTCACTTAAACAGGAGTAATATTTCACAATTTTCCCCAAGCGCACAACAGGAACACACTCTATAATCTTGGACTGGACTGTATACTTCCATCCATGTCTAATGTAACTCCTTATTACATACTCCAGAGCAATGTGTCCCAGTTTAAGACCTCTGATACACATACATGTAAATAAATTAAATTCCACACATCCAAACACTTCTGGAAAAGCCTGACACAGATTTCTTGCTGTGTCCCTTCTCCAAAATAATATGTCAATGCTGCCACCAATTACAGTGTCTTCATGCCCTTCTAAAGGGGTGTCCAGTTATGAAAATTAAATATTAAAACAAACAGTAGCAAATGACCTAAGCAGCCAGGCTTATGGAGTGGCCCGGGAAGTTATCAAAAATATAAAACAGTAATTCCCAGTGAACAAACAGAGCTCAATCACCAGGAAAATTAAACCAATACTGTAGGATAGAGATCCAACAGTCAGAAAAACTCTAACTGATCTAGCTGATTGGTTATATTTCCTAACTAACTAAAAAACACTGTCCCTGATCTAAACTAAATTACTACAACAGAGCAAAGGCAGACTTACAGTTATTGGTGAGTCCTTTTTGGGGGGTATCCACTGCAAAGTTTAACTGACAACTGTAACTGACTTCTAACTTCTGGCAACTGACTTCTGGCAACTAACTACAGCAGGCTATTTTATAGATTAGCCTAACTGTCAACTGTTCCTGTTCTAATTTTCATTTTATATTTTTAAATTCAACCAACAGCTGTTTTCTAAAAGTTTCTTCCTGTCTTTCAGCTTATGACAGTAGCATAAAGCAACTGTCAATATTCTGATAATATCATCTGCTGAGCAACTGAATGTGAGGCAGTTTGCCTTTAGAATCTCTCTACACAAACATGCACAGTTAGAAATGTAAAAGGACACTGTTCAAGTTCTTAAAACATTCTGTTCAAATAGATTATAAATCGTAAAAACTTATTTACAATATCATATCTAGTCATGCTGGCATACAATACACAGGTCAGTCTGAAATTATGTACAAAAACTCAGACATGCTAGCACAATTAACAGCGTTTGATTTCTTCACATTTTCATTAGCATATTCTGTCATTTATCTGCTTTTGGTGGTGCTAGATGTCATGTAGAGCTGTTTAATGAATACCAAATAGCATGCTATCATGTTGGCAGCATGCAGCACCACCAGCATGATTGCTACACTTCCTGTAGCTGTTAATGAATCTGGCCCAAAGTTTCACCTAATACCTTGCCACAGTTTGTAAGTCACTTGCTTTTTGAAATATTAAGTACATACGGACATATTGTTTATTTTCTTAATTACTAACAAACAGCTAGCAATATCTCAGATATAATGTGATATAAATATACATTGCCAATGAATTCTCCTGTCTCCCACCACTGAATTTCACACCATACTCTTCAATAACATGTAGGGCTTTCAGCTATGAAAATATAAGCAGAAACATGAAAATATGAACAAGTAATAAATTAATTGACTAATTTCTCTATGGCAGGACATCCTGATTTAACAATCATAGTGTCATTTTGTTAATAACTTTTTGTACTTTCTTATATTGCCTATTATTTGCTGATACGTTACTTGGTTAAAGAAGCCAGGACCAAAAAGGTTGGGACATCATGAGGAGCTATGCATGTAAACTGGAAGGATTCAAAATGGCATACTTGAGTGAGTAAAACATATGTAAAACATTGGCTTTCTGCAGAAATGAGCCTGTTAATGTTGTAAATGTTTGTATTTTATCTTGCATGTTAATGTAACACTGTTATTAAACCTGGCTGTCTATTTGCAACATACTGAATCACCTTGATCTATTAGTCTGGAATTTGCAGATGATAGCACTAAGCCAGCATTGTAAATGCCCAGTTAATGGGAAGACATCAATTCTGTTACTCAGTTTAGTTCTTTCTTTCAGCAACTGATAACATGTTTCATGGGATCCTCTTCAAAGGGCTGATATTCAATCATTGTTTGCCTTCTACAGTGCTCCTTTGGCTTGCTTCATACCTTTTAGTAAGTGGTGTCAAGACTTACTTAATCTTCAGCCCCAGAATTATAGGATTTCTCAGGGTTCTATTCTTGGCCCACTCTTATTCACAGTATGAATGCAACAACTTGGAGAAGGCTTTCAAAGAAGAACTTTGATTTGATACTGTTGTGTAAGTGAGACTTATATCCTCCTTTTTCTCAGAAGATTATAAGTCAGACCAGTTAACCTTATATACTTCTTCTCTCAGGAGTGTATGGCAGCCCAGTTAACCTTACAAAATAAGAGGAATAGATTGGACAGCATAGGACAGCATTCCTATCTGGAAGAGAAGTACCTGCTTAATGCTAAACCAATTTAAGATGAAAGCTATTACTATTCTTGCTGTCTTTAAGTCCAGTGAGCTCCATATCTTTCCAACACTGTTGTGAATACTGGTATCAGACTGGAATCAGTAACTTCAATGCATGGTTTGGGCATTGCTGTTAATGATCAGCTGCCTCTTAGCATGTGGGTGTCAACCATAAATAAATTGTCTTTCATTTTCTTAGGAACATGGCATGAATAAAGCACTTTATTTAATTTGATCACATTATCTTTCTAAAGTTATGCACAATTTAATCTTAATTTGGTTGGATTACTGCAGACCCTTTTTTCATTGGGCTGGGTAGCAGTGACTTTAGGATCACCTGTAGGCCATGCAGTGGTACATTTCTGGCTGACGGCAATCACTGCACTTATATCACACTAATGTTGCACAAGCTACAGTGACTGCAAGTGGTATATAGGTGTCAATATAAGGTTCTATTATTAATGTACCAAGCTACCCAAAGGATATGTCCCTTGTACATGAAGGAGTTGTTGCCTTTCTATCTGTTTTCTTGTCCTCTCTGCTCAACAGGCTGCTAGTGATTACTAAGTTCTGGTTGAAACACTGTTGCTGAAGTTATCTTTTCAAGCCCCTGACTAGTAGAATTCATTATCTTGCCTTTTAGAGTTGCCGCTAATGGTGCCACCATTCTTCAAAGCAATTTTTATTACATAAAGCCTCAGTCTTCTGCTCCACTTTCTCATATACCTTTCTGGCCTAACCCTTCACACTGAGGTTCCATGAGTAAAGAAACTTTAGTGTAAGAATTCAGAGGAAGTGTGGGGATGGGAGATCAAGAATTCCCAGTACAGCTTACTACTGTCAGCTGTGGAGATCTTCTTTGGTATTATCTTCCCTCTGTCCCACCCAAAGCCTACTACATGCCTTTGAACTATCATCCTTCCTGTCCACCAAGAACTGTTGCTCCCTGACTGTAAGCTCCATCCCCTTCCCAATGCTAGATGAGCTACCAAAACTATTGCTTTGCCCTCTCCCCCTGGTTACCTCTTCAGGTATCAGATTTAATAGACTAGAAACTCGTGAACATTTCTGTTAATTATATTTCACTTAAGCCAAGTAGCCATGGAAGTACCCCATTGAGCAGTCAGAGTGCAGGAAAAGATATGAATAGCTGCACTGCTCAGTGTGAGACTGTTCTCCTTGTATGGATCCCTAGTTCTAGAATTAACATATTTGGTTATGACAGAAATGTGTTGATTAAATGCCAGGGATCAGTGATTTTTAATGCATTCATTTTTTGATAGCCACTTGAGAGTCACAGCACACCTGATGCCTATCCTAGGAAATACTGAGTACAAGGCAGAGAACGAGCCCTGGATGGCATGTTATCCTGTTGCATTGGGATGAGATTTATTTCTGCTTAATTGAAAGAGTACACACATAAATGTCACTCGTTGAACAAATGGGAGCAGAATATTGTTTTACCTTGTGCAACCATAAGAAGGGGCTAAATAGCAAGGCATACCTCAGAAAGCACATTACATGCCATGTTAATACTGACTAAGCAACAGTATGTTGATAACCATACATAAATGTCTTGAAAATCATCTAAAGAGGCAAAGGAAGTGGTACAATGCTCTTTTATATTTGAACCTGTGCAGATATGCATAACCAAATGTATGCAAACATTTTTTTTACAATAGCAAAGCTTAATGATTTGAATTATTTTATCTTATTGTTGACAGAAGGAGGAAAAGTTACTTATGCTGTGCTAATCTGCTTTTAACTGAACAGGCATTACTTTGTGTTTTATATTAAATGGCAGCATAGAGACACAGGGGTTAGAGAATCTGCCTTATGGCACTTGGTTCCGTAGTTCAGTTCTTGCTTGGGGGGATGGGTATTCTGTGCACAATCTACACATCCTCCTTCTTGTACCTGAATGACTTTTACCTGGAGCTTCAGTTTCCTCATACAACCCAAAGACAGGCAGTAGGTAAATTTACATTCTTCCAAGTTGCCCATCAGCATGCCCATCATGTGAGAATGAGTGAGTTTGTGTATCATGTAATGGTCTGACACACATTTAAGGATTATTTTCTCTGCATTGTGCTCAGTGAGTGTTGGGATAGGCTCTGGCTCCAACACAGCCCTTAACTGCATTAAACAGGTAACCAGAGAATGAATGAAGCTATTTTTCCTTTAAAAATCAAGTCTGTCACATTCAACTAGCAAAGACATTTTAGCTGTACAATAGATGTCATTGTTGTTTCCAGATTTCTACAATATTAAAATGTTTGAAATAGATGGGATACAGCCTGTCTAGCAAACCCTGATGCAGTCCAATTACTGTTGTGACGAAACTTCAAGTAAAAATGGTGGTAGGATTTTGTTGTCTGCTTCAAAAAATATAAAGTTTTCCCATCTTCCTAGAATGTAGTTGTCAAAAGCCTATTTGTTATCCACATGGCTCCAACTAATGCTAAGCACACTGGGACAACTGAGAACAGAAATAGGAAAATGTTCTGTAAAAAATTAACAGATGTTGCCAGACATTAGTGTAATTAAGCATAATCAATTAATAAAAATAGCTAATCTAATTAATCAGGCATGATGAATAAATGAGTATTTGAGCATATAAATTGGAACTGCATGGTACTTAGCATAACCCAGAAACATAATGAAAAAAATAGTTGACATTTTGTTTTCTTATCGAACATGATTTATGTAGCAACGTAGTCAGACTTTGGACCCAATAAGGATACATGTACGTTATAACAACATGGAACCACCATGCGTACTTAACTTCCTGTGCCATGAAACACTGACAATAACAAGACATGAATCCACTAAGGCTTTGCTTTCACTGATGGATGCCTTTGGTAGCTAATTTATAATGCAGTATTCAGTACATCCTCTCACTGTATCAACTTTCTGCAAATGCAGAAATCACTCTGTTTCAAAGTATGTAGTGCAGAAAAGCACAGTCATAAGTCATAAAGAAATAAAATGTTAAAGTTAAAAATCTTTCTTTCTTGTAGTGCTCAACATGTTGTACTTAATTACTTATATAAATTTGCTTACAGCATGGAAAAAACAGACGTGTAAGCATTTATTAACATATAACTAAAAATGCTGTCATGAGCAGCACTTCACCAAGATTCTCATCGCGAGCAAAACAAGTCAAAGGAAAATATCAATCAATTGCAGTTAACTCATTTTAAAAAAAAGAAACTGACCTGGCAATTTGAAATAATGGATACTGTTGGCGATTTGCACTTTACATCCACTTTATTGCAAATTATTTACTGCACTTTTTATGTAATGTGAAGCAAGTGCAGTCAAAGAAATGTATTCATTGACTTACGTTGTTAAATGAAACATTCACAGAGATAGTGTTGACAAAGTGACATTCGCCACTGAAACTGTGAATCGAAAGACTCCCAAAGCAGAATGTTAAAAGAAATATGTATAAACATTTGTAAGCTTTACTGAAACAGATTCCAGATACCATAGATGGAAGGAGTGCATTCACAGCTTCATTGGAATTATGAGTTATTCAATTGCACATTTATTTGTCAAGCATTAAGTCTAAAAGGAAAAGAAGCAGAACAGGCTGTTAAATGTTTTATTGTGAGGAACCAAATGCTTTTAATGAAAATCTGGATATAAAATATTTTATATTTAAAGAAAATTCATCTTGCAACATATCTAACTGCTTTTTACATGCATACTGTTACATTTTCTATTATGTAAAAAATGAAGCTTTGAAAGATATACATTTAAAGACAAAAAATGCTGTTGAGGTTATGTCATGCTAAACTGTTACAGATACTTATGTAAATATATATATATATATATATATATATATATATATATATATATATATATATATATATATATATATATAAAAGGGTCTACCTGACAACGCCGAAGATGAGAACACCGACACCGGAAGATGGAAAAGTGAGATGACCGACGGATGAAAACCCCCAACGCTGAGAACACCGACATGTGAAAAGGCTGTGTAAGTATGCAGTAGTGATGGACGTTAGGGCTAGGGTGCGAGTAAGGTAAGTGTGCGATATTGACAGACTCTAGGGATAGGGGTGGGTTAAGTGAGTTAGGGTTAGGGTGCGGGTTAGGTGAGTGTGCGATAGTGACAGTCTTTAGGGTTAGGGGCGGGTTAAGTGAGTTAGGGTTAGGGTGCAGGTTAGGTGAGTGTGCGATAGTGACACTCTTTAGGGTTAGGGGCAGGTTAAGTGAGTAAGGGTTAGGGTGCAGGTTAGGTGAGTGTGCGATAGTGACGGACCTTAGGGTTAGTGTTTGGGTTAAGGTTATAGATAGTTGTGTATGTAAGGTTTAGTGTGGGTTTGTAAGGATTTTGGTGTGCTTGTGTTGTGTGTGTGCTTTTTGGACAGGGGATTTGTTTTGTTTGTTGATTGTCGGGATTGTGGTGTGTCGGGCATGTGAGGTTTCATGTTTGTGAACTTTTGGTTATGTGGTGTCAGTGATTTCGTTGTCGGTGTTGTCAGGTAGATCCATATATATATATATATATATATATATATATATATATATATATATATATATATATATATATATATATATATATATATATATACATATATGTGTACATATACTTACATACATTCACGCACGCACACACACACACACACACACACACACACACACACACACACACACACACACACACACACACACACACTGAATAAAGGAGATACTGTATTGTACTGCTAAAATATATACCCATGTGATGCTTAAAGGGAATCTAGTGTTTGGGGATTATTTTTTATATTATGCATCTAATAAGGTTTTGGCTAAATGGGTTATCCCTAACAGCTCTTGAAGTGACACTGGCTGCTACCTGTGATTTTTTCTTTTGCATTTACTTGCTTTTAAAATATCATCCAACTAGAATAATTTTGCGAAAGTACTGTCTGTCTTGTGTTTGGGTCACAGAAAGGTAGAAATGTTCAGTCATTTTCTGTTAATGTTTCTGATATTCCTGCTGTATGCTAAGTTCTCATGTGACTCTCTCAAAAAAACAATTAACATCTCTGACAGTTAGAAATATTAACACCATCTATTTGAAGCTGAAGCTATCAATGTATATAGACCGGAAGGTATCCCATCCCATGACACTACCATTAAATAAAGAGAACCTTAAACTGAAGAGTGGCTGCTTCTCTGAAAGGAAGTCATCAATAAAGTATTCAAAAACATATTAATGACATGCAAAGCCAAGTCAATTATTTTTGACAAAAATAAAGTTAATCAGAATTAGAGCTGATATCACCAGAGAAAACAATTAATTCAGCCTCCATCTTGCCTCTCTCTCTTGCTCTCTCTGTTCTGGTTACCTATTTCTTTGCTGTGGTAGGAAACCAGATTTCCTACCATGTACATAATGGCATCTGGCATCCCTTTAATCAGGTAACATATTTGTGATTGGTTGCTTTTGATCAGCTGGGACTTGGGCTAGGACAAATGATGTCTATTGGCTCTGTCACCATAGCAAAGGTTCTGTCACCATAGCAATGGGACAGAAGTAGAATGAAGCCACTACAGAGTAGCATGTATGAGGTGAAAAATAAGACAGGCAGAGGACAGTGAGGATGCAGTTTTGTCATTAAGGAGAAGTAGCTCAACATTACAGGGGACTCCAAGGTATATGTATTCCATCATAAAACATAGAGGAGAAATGTGAAACTTAATATAGAGGGCTACTAGTATTATCTAGAAAAAACAAAAATAGACATCAGCATTGGTATTGTATCCAGAAACATATGGCTGCATGAAGGAGAAAGACATTCACAATGGCATCTGTACAGGAACTGCAGAGGACTACAGCACATCAAATTACCATGCCCCAGAATAACATCTGTATTTATCATCAATTTGAAAGGAAAAGCTGTCAATAGCAGTAACACAACCTCCATTTTGTATGAGTGCTGTGCGTCCTTCACTGAGGAAGAGATGCTGCACGATGTACCCAAGAGATAAAGAATGTGCCGATGCAATACCTGTTGTTCCCTTCCACTGGTATCTGTTACTGAGGAAGATGCCCACTTGAAAGTTAGCTCCTTTGTAGTGAGACATGCTACCAAGGAGGATGAGCTAAAATGTTAAATAATTGAAGAAACCTGGAGATGGCCACCCACCACCCAATGGTTAATAGCTGTGACTTTCCCACAAACACCTGTGCTTGCCAGGGGATATATTTATAATGGCAAATGGCTAAAACACTATACATCAGTACATCACACACAATAGGACAAAAAAAAAATATTTAATGAGATCACAGTGCAGCGGGGACTGTTTTTCCCCTATCTCCACTGTAGTGCAATCTTGGAGTTAGTAAATATAATTAACAGATGGTGCTGGGGCACAGCTCCCCACAAGGGGGTGCAGGGGCTTGCCCTGTAGAGAACAAGTGCTGCGTTTTTCTTAATTTGGAGTTTGTGTGATGTAATGCCATTATGTGTTTAGTACATGCCATAGTGCAAATGTATTCCATTTGTTAGCAGGTGTATGTCATTCATGGTCTGTTGGGGAACAAAGTGAACTCCAGAAAATGTGTCACTAATGTATGCTTTAATGGTATGTAAAAAGCTGATTATAACACACTGTGCACAGACTTATAGAAATCAGGTAAAGAATATAGCCTGAAACTGTGTCCACATTTTATAATGCTGAACTATGAGAAGGCAGCTCTAAACTCTGTAAAATGCCAGGGTTGATACAGCAAGGTTGGAGTATAACTCTTTCATATTTGCAAAATACTTTTGAAGGTACCCACAAAAGTTTAGTCTATTACAGAAGTATGTTAAGAGTTCCTAAGTATCAGATGGTGGTTAAAATATCATGGCAGTGACCTTTCTTCCACTATTTGACAATCAGTGGCAGACAATGAGTTGCAAGCCAAACTATACCCTGTGGATGGAGGACAGTATTCCTATGGCTGTACCAATTTGGAATGTGTGGGTGATGTGGCGGAGGTGGTTTACACTGTGTACCCTTTAAAGTTTTTGGTTTCTTCAGTTTTGATACCTTGTCACTAACAGATGGATTCCTAACTGCACACATGAAAGGCACAGTATCTATTTTTGTTGGAAAACATTTATTATTTTAAAATTTATGCCATCCTCCTGTATCCTAAAATTTATCTGTGGTGGGCCATATAATGTGAACTGCTCAATACTCTTCATAGACCTATGGAACTGCAGCCCTCTGGGTCTACGACCACCCATCAAACGGAAAAATCTTCAGACGGCATATGTCACTGAACATGCGGTTAACCGAACGATTTGAGTAAGATTGCATCACAGTAGGGCTAAGGAAATTTGCCCTTTCCCCACTGTAATGCGATCTTGGATTTGGTATATATATAATTAGCGTGGGGGGTTCAGCCCCCTCATTAGGAGGTTTCAGTGAACGGCATTTACGATGTAATGCCATTCAGCGATTTTTCCATTCGATGGCTAAACATAGACCCCAGCCATTCATGTCACCTTCTGTAGTCTCCACATCACAGCTATTCCACTGTCTGTGCACCTTCCATTCACTCAATTTTCTAAAAAAATTCAAGCACCCATATAACAGATTGTTTTTTTTCCTTTAAAAATTTCTTATTCACTGCAGCATTTCATTCATTGCTGGTTTCAGCATCATGGTCTTCCAATCACTCCTCAAATCCTGGTCCTTTGTCTGTTTGAAACTAGTGCATTTAAGCTATCATCTGCTTAATGCAGAGCTGTTATATTCCAGTAGACATCATTCAGGATAACAGGTTACTTGAACATTTACTTTATTTTATGATGTGTTGAAGTAACTGTATTGCTTATTAAGCTGGTTTAAGTATTCTGTACAGTGTTTTGGTTCAGGCATGTTAATAAAGTCTAAGTTTAATAAAGTCTGAGTGATAGGTTTTATTGTTTTATTATTTGGTGCTACTCTAGCCTTTAAATTTGGAATTGGAATTTACAGAATTAAGCATTAAAAGTGTGAGCATTTGCAGATTTGATTTCTCAGGAAGAGACTATGCTCAGTAGACTGCAGCACTCTTTCTGACAAGTAATAACAGTAATGCAAGCCAGACTTTAGCAGCCATTGTAGAAGGGAAAACCGATTGCATAGAGCTCCGCATGTAAATGGGCAGTGGAGACAGAGACATGAGAGCCATTAAGAGAAGACTATTGGTGGTACATCATGGTTGTCAGTCCTTGAAACAATGCCTGAAATCACTAGAGAAGGACAGAGAGGGTAGAACAGTAATGTTGGACTATGGACTTCATCTTTTAGGAAGCACAAGACAAGACATTTAAGTGTAGAAGACATTGAGGACAGTGAACGATCTAGCAGGGAAGAAAATGAGAAAAAGAGCCTACAGACTTGAGGGGAATACGTTAAACGAATGACTTACATCATAAGATAAAAACAGAGGTAGGTAGACTATATAAATAACAGAAAGGGGGTTAGCAGATGTCATTTAGCAACCCAATGTGCTCCTAGATGGGGTGAGTTACACAGATGTACATCATGTGGAAAAGAACGTCTTCCAAAGCAACGTGGAATGTAGAAGGAACTGGTAAGATATTGGAGTACAGCATCGAGTGGTGGACAAAGTCGTAGAATTCCAGAAATCGGATAGAAATAAACTCAATTTTCACCTCAATGTTTATAAAAGAAAAGGCAGTGTAAATCTAGCTTGTGAAGAAAGGGCATGATTTGATGGGAGAAAAAATGGTTAGAAAGAAAAGTGACCAGGGGCAAAGTAAAGAAGGAACTTGATAGATGATCTAAAGAATTTGATCTTTGCACCTGCCTTTTGGGGGGGCTAAAAGAGTAGCAGGTTGTACTTCATGAGCCAATAGCTACATGTCAGATCTTCTACTTATACAATAGACTGTCACTTCATGACCAGAAATGGGTAAGGGTAGTTGCTTTGCAAAAAAGCTACTTCTAGGAAAGTATATGGCATTTACTAACCCACAGAAAGTTATGTGGGAAAGATCAGAAGAATAATATGGCCAATCTCCTCAATGCTAAGTGTTTCACATGAGTAACTACACAGCTTCATCCAGCAGATGCCATGTCATTACAACAAGATGCAGTTCAATGACTGGACTGATCAACATTAAAGTGGGCAGGTGGAGTCCCATGCATGTGACATATATGGACTTCAGCAAGGCCTTAGACAGCATGCATCACTGTATGTCCATAGAAAGTTAACTGATATGGGGTTGTACACTTGAACAGCAGGACAGTAAACAGACTCACAGAGTGAAAGCAGACAGTGCAGTTAAGGGACAGTTGTCTACAAGGGAGCTGCAGATGCAGAGCTCAGTGTTAGAGACAGCTCCCCTATTAAAATATTAGCAACCGTAATGCTGAGTACTGACAAACTGGGAAAAAAAGACCAAAAGCAAAGGAAAAGAGCAAATCTTTTTCTTAACTTTTTTTTATTTTATTTTTTTTACAGGGGGGGGATACCTCTCTGCACCCCCCACACACCCTAAGCTTATATATATATATATATATATATATATATATATATATATATATATATATATATATATATATACTGACTACACAGTGCCATACCTTGAAGAAAAGGGAATATTCTGTGAAATGGCCATCTCAGACTTGATATATGTAAGTAGTTTTTTCAGTGTTTCAGTCTCCATATTTCAGGCCTCATTCTAGTGGGTTCCGACATTTCAAATGGTCACCTTTAGGGACAGTTATTTTTTGTCATAATTATGCCAGGTACCATATTTGGACTAGACAGCTAAAGTAATTAGTTTACTGACATAACGGAAATGGTCCATGACTAGAGAAAGATGGGCAGACCTGCACCAAGAACTTCCTGAGGATGAGCATTATGGTGGCACATGGGGTTTCATACAAAATGCAAGTTTAAGTTTACATATATTCTTTTGGACAAAATGCAAACAATGCATATATACTTTAAGGGGAGGTATGAGGAAAGAGTTTCTGGCCACAGTCACTCCAATGCAAATAAACTGCAATGTGGGGGAATAGCAGGTATGGCCTTCAGCATATGGGGGTGAATAACCTAAGCCTAAAACTGAGAGACTGTGAGGTCATCCTTTACTAGATGGGATGTTCATAAACAAATATCTGGAACATCCTATCTAGCTATGATGAAGAAGCAGAGAAAAAAATGAAGGTGTAAGTCATCATGCAATAAAATGCCGCCAATGTGTACAGATGAATGATGAACCTGAAGCAAGAAGAAACATTAAAGGGGATTTGCAGTGTGCACATTAGAGGAAAACATAACTATGTGGAGCCTGCATAGATGTACATTGTGAGGTAAGAGAGACAAACTAAAGGGGTGACATTGAGTAGGAATAAGAATGTGGGCCAAACAAAAAGAGAGACTGAAGCTGGAATAGAAGCTAATCAAGACTGATGTGAGGAAAACATCTTTCAAGAAGAGAATCATGTTGAGACACTACAACACAATGAATATAGATCAGTGGAGGCATTCAAGGACTGATTCTTGGTACTAATTAAGAAACAGATGGTGCAGAGAAGAAAAGATAATGCAGGGATTAGCAATACCTAGGTGGGCCTAAGGAACTATAGCAGATCCATCTGTACTTTGCATGTTTCATGTTCATGAATGAATGAATTTCTTAATGCTACTTTCTAAAGCTGCAGCCTGCATAAAACATGCCACTGTGACTTGCATTTTTCAACTAATTGATCAAATCCTGTTTTCCTGTAGAGGGTCAATGAAAGATTTGATTTTCCCTCATCTCTGAGAAGCAGTGAGCCCTAAAACAGATAATACTGACAAGACGAGGCAGAGGGTAAGGCTGCTAGTGTGAAGGTTGCAGAGATCCCTCTCCCCACAAAAATAATTAAAATTATTTGAAATGCAGTTTCTTTTATTGAATACTGCCTCTATACAATAGCACTTGTGAAATTACCCTAGATACCCTGGATCACAGGGTGCAATATCAATCACATAAATTGTATTATCTGCTCATGCCTAATATGTGGTATAACAGCAGTACAGGTAATTATCTAATGAGGGGTTCATGTCCTAAGCATTCCAGAAGAAGACTGTATGTTCCATGGAAGCATTAAAGTAAATCAGAACTGATTGAGTTGCAGACCCTGTGGTTTCATTTGGTCTGTCTGGAGTTAGAAAAGAAGGAAAGAGTGATTTTGTTTTGTGTTTTAAACCTGTCCTTCATTTTCAAGTTTGTGTAACCTCAGAGATGGTGTGTGTGTGTGTGTGTGTGTGTGTGTGTGTGTATATATATATATATATATATATATATATATATATATAGGGATTGCGGGTGAGGCGGCTTCATGCCATATCGAAGAGCTGCAGGGGAATTCTACTCACAAAACCTATTGTTTTATAGTTTTGGCAATGTATTAAAGTTGTCATTCATTAGAAATGTGATTGTTTTGCTGGGTTACATGTTTTTTGCAGAAATGAATCACTTGTTGAAGAAATGAGATAAGATTTTTTCCTATTAAATCCAGTATGTGCAAGCATAAATATTAATTATATGGTGTCTACTTGTTGCAAAAAATTACAGGAGATTCCAAAGTATTGCCATCATAGTTTTCAAATGTCAACCGAAAGTGTTCTGCTCTGCTTAATGCAAGTGAAGTAAAGCACCGACACAAAACAGCTTAAGAAATAGAAAGTGCCATTTCTGAGGACTATTTCCAGAATCCTTCAAAGATAAAAATAGTGTTAGTGAAGAAAAACAGAAATGTAAAATTAAGTCTTGTGTGTTTATGGGAGGTGCTCATTCTCTCCACACAACCTTTTTTATTAAATTATTAATTATTATTGGCTCTTTTGTCACAAGGTAGCTGAAGGACAATATCATTTCCTACATAAATGACTCTCCTTTAGTGTTCAAATCATTCGGCAATGGGGCATGCAGCAAAATCATTGTGGAAAAGTTGTTTCGAAAACAAATGTGCTAAATTAAATAACTACAGTAAAAAGCACATTATTTGATAGCAATCACAATGAAGCAGATGTAATTTTGTACATATGGAGTGTTTATTGTGGCACCTGTATTAAAAACAGTGTTAAGATCCAACTTCAGATGATGACCACTTTGTTCATTTAAACTAACTAAAAGGCTCATCTTCTCCTACCAGGTTTTGACACTTTAGCTCAAACTATATTGATTTTTGGAAACTCCAAGGGTGAAGCTTTCTCTTTTTTTAAACTTCCTTAAAAATAAACCAACTAAGTGCTGAAGGGATACTTTCAATGGATTTTTCTTTCAAGAAAGTCAGGCTTGAACACTTGGGGGAGACTTCATTCATTCTGACACTGTTTTGTGGTGTAAAGGAATAGATTCATTAATTAAAAATATTGATTGGAAGTCATATAGTATGGTGTCTTCTTTCTGACATTGCTAGTTAATCATTCTCTTTCCAGTCGACCCAAACTAATTGCCCTGGACTTTAATATCTTCACATGCACCATAACAGTATATTGTCATAATCTACACTCACAGAGCAATGACTGATACATTATTTTTAACTCTCATATATAGAAGAATGAATTGAAATACACAAAGGCACAGGTTATGCTTCACATTTTGATTATACACAAATGTGTACTTGCATAATTCGCAACAAACTGATGCAGTGGGACATTTATAAAACAGAACCTCACTGAAGAGGTTTGTCTCATTTCATAGGTCTGTGAAGGAGGGCATAACTATCAGTTATTGAGCATGCTTCAGTAGACATAGCATCTGTGGTTCCCCAGGGACCAACAGTAAAGCAGAACTATTTTAATTAGATCTGCTTTCATAGCAAAAGTATTGATGCCTGGGCTGGTAGAAAAGTGGAGAACAGTAGGTGAAACTCAAGAAAAAGTGTGATATTTAAAAAAAACTGCTTGTCTGTTATGCCATTTAAACAGCACATCAATCCTGGAGTTATTTATAAGATGGAACAAACTCTCATTCTAGGTGTGCCTACTGGCTTCTAAATAAATGACAACATGGGAATATTTTTTTTTCAAATGTGTGCCAGGCAATGACTGCCCTGATGGCGAACCACTGAAACAAGTTGGTAGAGAACATTAAACTACAATAATACTGCTTTACTGAGCATACTTACTGCTGCATAGTGTATAATATTACTTTAATGAGCTAGAAGCATACATAACTCTTTAATAGTGTCTATTATCTCATCCAGACATTTCCAATATTGTTTGTGTGTCTATTTCAGACTATCGACAATGTACGGACAGGTCACAAGCTCACAGACAACTTCTGCACACTTCTTATAGGCCTTTTTGTTCCTATATAACTAACTTAGTTTTGGCAACTTCAGCTTCTGAAATAAAATGGCATTTTTTGTGATAATGGCTACAGCTTTGTACTTTTTTGAATCCCGAAGTAAATGCCGGTTTTTCAGTTTTAATACATCAAATTGTATTACATGCATCTCACTGTTCAATGTCAGCAGTTCTGCATGGATTACTCTGATAAGTTACTGTGTATGAGGGAGAAGAAATCACTAATTAATAAAACAAACATGAAAACTTTAATCGCTTTTCTGTCATTGCCTTCTGATACTGAGATACACTTATGAGATGTTTGGTTAGATATATTTTTTTTTAACTAAATGATTAGCTGTCTTATTTTGCTTTATAGTTTTTATGTGATACCTATAACAAAAGATTACTTTTTAGAGAAAAACAACTTTCATCAGCCCTAAAACAGAGTACAGCAGAGGTGACAGCAAACAGCTTTAGCATTCAAGCTATAATGTTGCTATCCACAAAATGGACACTTATGAGTTTATGAGACTTGTGCAGGCCTGCAACCAAATTAGCAATGATGAATAAAATAAATACCGATGACTGCTTAACTTTCATTCTCTTAACATTTAGACTTGGCATCTGTTCCATCAGAATTTTAAAGCCTGTACATGATAACTCAGTTATCTACAAATAAGTGGAGATGTTTGAAAAGAAATGTAAATAAAAACAGACTCAGAGATGTGGCAGCTTCCATCTTATTTTGTTTTGAGATGCCCATGCTGAAATTCTCAAGTAAATTGTTTGCATCCAATTAATAAATGGTCACTGTAGAACTGATTTCCTCTCCCATCAGCAGGTAAAGCTTCATTCATTCTCTGTGCCTGCTGATCAAAGATCCTAGTACAGAAAACAGTATTTCTTTTATGGATGGATGGTGGTGACTCCATTAGAACTACACCTGCTCATCTGATTAAAGCTTTTCTGTAAGTGAGATGATCTTAGCTACTTTATTAACTGATGGTTTATTTGTTTTTAGCAAGGAAGTTGTATAGATCTCTGATTCACAGTTCAAGAAAAATTTGTATTAGTAGAGGTGTGCCATCTCTGTCTTGTGTGTATTCAGGAGATACAATTTGAATTAAACTTTACTTGCTGATATGAGATATAATTTGTTCTGCCATGATCATTTACCAGTTGGATGCAAACAATTTACTTATTTACTTCAAAATTTCAGCCAGAGCAGATCAAAATAAAATAAGATGGAAGTTCCCCACATCTCTATCTCTTTTTATTTATTTTTGTGCTCTCATTCACAAACTCATACACACACACACACACACACACACACACACAAACTCATACTTTGTATCAGTTTTTTTCTTTTTTGACATTGTAAAGCTCCTCCACTTACAGATCATTTGTCCAAGCATATATACACAAGAAAAGATGATTATACTGAAACTGCATTTGTTGACAACCCAAAACAGACACCAGAATATGTTAAAATGTGAATGTCGACCTGCTATTATGCATGCACCAAGAAACAACTTTGGGACATGCAAAATTATAAACATAAAACAGCACTATTTTTTTGCAGGGGGTCCCCATTGGGAGTCTGCTCCCCACCCTCTGTTAGTTATGTATACTAACTCAGACATCACACAAAATAGGAGAAAGGGAATGTGATTCTCATAATCTTGGGAACCATCTGTTTAGTTGAGCAAAATCAGTCAACTAAACAGATGTCAACCAAACACACTGTCAACCAAAGCATTTGCACTTAAAAGACAATATATAGCAGAGCCTATGTAAGTACATTCAATATTTGAAGGACAGTGATAACAGATTCAGTATAGACTAGGTGTCTAGGTGTCTGTGACAAGATGTAGTTGTCAAAGAAAGAACGTTGAAAAAGGCAGATTGCAGAGAAGAAGGAAGTAGTTAGAGTACGCCAGTTGTAGAAGAGTAGAAAGAACGTTGTAAAGGGAGAGTGCAGAGAAGAAGGAAGTAGTTAGAGTACGCCAGTTGTAGAAGAGTAGAAAGAACGTTGTAAAGGGAGATTGCAGAGAAGAAGGAAGTAGTTAGAGTACGCCAGTTGTAGAAGAGTAGAAAGAACGTTGTAAAGGGAGATTGCAGAGAAGAAGGAAGTAGTTAGAGTACGCCAGTTGTAGAAGAGTAGAAAGAACGTTGTAAAGGGAGAGTGCAGAGAAGAAGGAAGTAGTTAGAGTACGCCAGTTGTAGAAGAGTAGAAGCAAAAGTATAAGAAGAGAAACAGGCCAGTTGCTAAATGTTGGCAGCAATTCAGAATACTGAAATGTGTAAAACATGCTGGAGGGATAGCTTCCTGACCCAGAGACTCCCCAGACTCTGGAATAGATTGCCCATACATGTCAAGCAGAGTGCCTCTTTGGACCTCTTCAAGAGGAACCTTGACGATTGGATGGGAGAAAGGAAATTCACCCCAGGGATCACGTCAGTCGCCCTGCTAGACAGGGGTCCAGGAAAGTAAATAATGTGGGAAGAAATAGCCAGGGAATTGTTATGGCTAGGCTTGTAGAGGCCCTAGGGCTGATAGCCTAGTACCAACCTATGAACCTATGAACCTATGAAAATCTAGACCACTGATTATGAAATTAGGTGACAGGGATTTCTGTAACCTTGATCATGCAATTTAAAAATGCCAAGTAGAGGTTAAAGGTTCTGGATTTTCATTATATATGTTCTCCTGTTTTTCTATATAATGAAAGAAATCCCTAAGCTTTATCCAGCAAAAATATTCTTCAAGTTTTCCCCAAAATTATATTTTGTCAAGTGCTGTAGCGAAGCAAAAATGTAAGACTTCTAGATTCAATAACACCTACACGAAGTGTACATGATCTGTATTCAAGAACATCCCTACCACATGTTTTGTGCTTTCTAGTCACTTAGAAAGATTACACTAGATATACGTGTAGTCCACACTTTGCGGTCACTTTTATGAACCCTGCATCATTATTTAAAGCTGCAAGAAAATCAGTAAGAAAACTAAAACTAGGAGGAAGAAGGTGTGAGTTATGCTTGTGTCTGTTTACTCAGAACGGTGTCCGTTTAGTGTCCACTTAGTGTGGGCATTAATGAAGCTCAGGGATAGTTCACTGGGGGTCATTGTGTGCTAGGAAGGGTTAACAACAGAGATCTGTCCAAGTGTTACAGGCTCTTGTCCTGTAGAGCTGTTAACCATGTCCTGTTTATTTGAGAATATGGCATATTGAAAGTGTACATTATTGCAAATTCATATTTTCTGTTAACCAAAACATCTAACAGGCAAACGTTACCTGTTTAGACAGACTACCAAATTACAGATTATAACATTGTTTTACTTTTCTGGATTTAACTAATCTCCATACACAAATCTTGCATTGTGATTTTCTCATTAAATGTCAAAGCAGTCTCTCTAAGCTGATACATTTTCCGCTAAATGGATGATGACTCTAATATATCATGCAAAACATTGATTTCTTATAGTGGGGCATGATCTGGACTTCCATAGTTTCAGGCTCACACAGTCTCTCTCACACACACACACACACACACACACACACACACACACACACACACACACACACACTGTGCCTGTCTCTGCTTTTATGCCAATTAGAAGTAATGCACTTCATTTTCTAGGCACAAGTGGATATTTAAACACTGTATCTAACATCAATAAGTTAATAAATCTTAACAAAGGGCTCATATCAGTCCGATGGCTCAAGTGCAAAATCAATGTTGATCCAGTAGAAGGTTGTTACATCACATCTACATTCCAACGACTTCATGTCTTCTGAACAATACAGACAATGAGACAGACTAAGACTAGCGTTTGCAGAAAAAAAGAATTGAAGATTGCAGAGCTTGCTCTTCATTTTCTAGAAAGCATCACACTAACATCCTCAGCACGGGAAGATGGGAAGGAGTGTAGCTTTGCATTGGGGACATACAAAACTATGGATGTTAGACCAGATGAGTAGAAGTCTTTCTGCAGCTTATTTACAAGCATAATGAATGATGCTGCATACATCTTCTTCACAAAGACAACAATTAATAGACAGTTCTAATAAAACTAAATTAAAATGCTAAATGATTGCATTTAAACATAGGAAAACAATCAAAACAGGACACATATTAAGCATAAAGTAGTCTGTCAAAAGAATTATTTTGAATTTTACATTCACCACTCCTCCTCTATAAATGTAATTCGCACATCCCGAAATGCACTGACATAATGACAGCTGTGGGCCTTGCTGTTCAAAAGGATCTGCAGTGTTTCCAAATAAAGGAATGCCATATGAAATACAGCATGCTTATGTAAACAATATACTTTCTTCTTGCAAAAGAGCGCAGTGCCATCTACAGATGACCTTCTCATCCTCAGCAGAGACGTGATCATGTGATCCCTTATCTTGAAGCACTACTATATTCTGACACAGTTTCTCCAGGGGCACACCCCACCATGTTCCCTAGAATACAACACCCTGATGATCTAGTGACACTACCTTCTCTACTTACGGTGATGATCATCCCCTTCCCAAAATTCTACTCCATGATCAGCTGCAGTGACTAGTTGGACCAAGTAACTTCCATTCAATGCCAAACCAGTTTCTTATAAATGTTGCAATAATGTTTTTTTTTAAATGTAAGTTGACCCTTCCCCTCCAAATAACTGTTATCCTATAACTGCAAACTGATGTTAGTAAATACCTAGCAACTCATCACACTTTTTCAAATGTATTGCTAAATCCAGACCTGAAAACTGTCAGCCCATAGCCATCTTCATCTTCTTAGCAAAACTTCTAAAAAGGAGTGCTCATACCCAATGCACAGATTTCCTTCATCACCATAATACACTCACTGATACATTGGCATAATTTTTATCCTGGGACCAGCACTCAAACAGCCCTAACCATTATCCAAAATGTCATAGCAAATTAAACTAATAAAGGCAAAGCACTAACTTATTTTTTAGCGATTTCCCCAAGTTACTTACAATTTAATAGTACACAGGCCTTGGCAAACTGAATGCACAAAGTAATAAAATGGTTTACTACTTAGTTAAAGGCAGATCACTTCATGCATGACAAGATGCCACAGTGCACTGGCACCTGTGGAAAACATAGTTATGTCTGTCACATCGTCTGCAGCCACAGTATCTTGCATCTAATAGATAAAATCTCCATACATGTCTCCATCTGTTGGTTGTAGCATGGCTGCATTCTTGGCATTTCCACCATAGACAACATAACTACAGTGCAGGTAAGAGTGCATAGGCCCTCACAGGCCATTGTACCACTGTTGCTATGACCATTGTTCTGGTGCTAGTTGTGTCTGCAATGGACACCATCACCTACAGTGCCAGCTCTGATACTGTCCACATCTGCTGCATGTTAACTACTATACAGTCCTCAGCAGACTCAGGCTTGTCACCATGCACTGTTTTCTCATCAGCTATATGATCAAAGTAGTCTAGGCCATCTGCTCCCTTCGCAATACAAAAATGTGTTACAACATCTTGTCAAATTGTAGACTCACAAGTTAGGCTACTTCATCACATGTAAATACGGGTATGTTAAGCTCGACTTTAAATATCTTCTCTGTACTATAATTATAGCTCTGTATTATAATCTCTTTCGCTGTATTTACAATAAGATTTTCAAGTTTTTTGCTGTACTCAAATATTTTGGGCATGTTTATATTACTGCATTTGTATTTTTGGCATGTTTGTATTACTGCATTTGTCTGTATAACTCCGGAGCTTTTCTCCTTGAGTCTCCACTGAAAATTGGCTACTGGCTCAGTTGGACATACCCAGTTAACAAATAAACAAATAAATAAAATAAATAGTAGAACAAACACAAATACCAACCTTTTCTGGTAAAGAAGTCCCAATAAAGAGAACCAAAAAATTAATGCAGCAAAACAGAGAGAATCCAAAATGGCCCACTCAGTTTAAATACCATATACTACCTCCCTTGATTAATCATGTGACATCAAGGCACTCAAATTATTTAAACAAGCAGTCTCATAAAAGCATATGGATAGCACCTAAGTACAAAAATCATAATACATTCATAAAAATGCATATGTAAAAAAAAAAATATATATATATATATATATATATATATATATATATATATATATATAAATCATAAGAAATACAATAATACAAAGGCAAAAAACATTTAACATCTTAGGTTTCTAGATTTCAACTTAGGTTTTATAGGGACCACATCACTGAGTCCATGCCCACTATCACCTCTCAGTCTAATGATCCACTTAGACTCAAGCTGCTCAGTGCTATTCCTCCATTTAAAGTAAACAATGTGGGAGGTGCTACAAGTGGCAAAGACTTTGGACCTATATATTCTATCCTGGTCAGGGTGTGTGAAAGTAGAACTGCTGTCAATGTAAGTGCATGCACTACAAGTTCCACATGATAAAGTGGCATTACTGCTGTATTCATTCTTATTCCTTGTGTAACATAAGGTTCTTTTTAAGGATTTCATGTTCCTAAATACAAACCTGCGGGTGGGCTCTAGCACTCTGGAAATATCTTTGTCTGTCACAAGGACTTTCCATTGTTTTTTAATAACTTTCATGTACATAGAAACATTACTAGAATAATGCAATGGTACCCTCAGTTTACACTGATTGCTCCTATTATACATTAATCTGTCTGATGCAGGTTTTGAAAAAATAAGGTTTAGGTGTGGTCCCCCTCAAGCTTTTAACTCTCTCTACATTTTCAACGATTTCTCGGTCACTATAACCTCTCATCCTTAAACAATGCTGTGTAGTTTCTACCTGCTCTTGAAACTCCTTTTCACATACATTTAACCTGGAGGCTCTAAAGACTTGATTCTTAACCACATTACTAAAAATGTGGGTGGTGTGCATACTATGCCTATACAAAAGATGGTTGACATGACATGGTTTCTTATATCTTCTTCTTTCGGCTTTTTCCCGGTTAGGGGTCGCCACAGCGGATCGCCTTGTCCGCACATTGAATGGCAGTGGAGTTTACACCTAGGGCCAATTTAGAGTGTCCAATCCACCTGCAGCATGTCTTTGGGATGTGGGAGGAAACCGAGCACCCGGAGGAAAACCCACGACCACAGGGAGGACATGCAGACTCCGACAGAAGGCATGAACCTCTTGCTGTGAGGTGGCAATGCTAACCACTGCACCACCGTGGCCGCCCTATGACATGGTTTCTTATATAATTTAGTAAAAACGGACCTCCCATCCACTTCAACAGTAACATCAAGAAAATGCATACTGTGTGTTGATGCATTTATAAAAAAGGGAAAATAATTAGTAGTATTATTTACATACACCTCAGACTTTCTTAAATGTTGTTTAGTACCTACCCACAGTAAAAACAAATCATCAACAAACCTTCTATAAAAAGGTATAAATCTGGAGTAGGGTCCCTCAAGTATATGCTCCCTTTCCCTCATAGCCATCACAGTGCTGGCTTAGCTATTGGAACATGAAGTGCCCATAGCTCCTCCATGACACTACCAATAGATGGAATTATTAAATACAAAATATTATTTTCCAACACTAATCTCAATATACTACAGACAACAGAGATGTTACACAAGGAATAAGAATGAATACAGCAGTAATGCCACTTTATCATGTGGAACTTGTAGTGCATGCACTTACATTGACAGCAGTTCAACTTTCACACACCCTGACCAGGATAGAATATATAGGTCCAAAGTCTTTGCCACTTGTAGCACCTCCCACATTGTTTACTTGGCCCACTGTTTATTGTGTTTAACATTTTATGTAGGTAAGACGGATAGAACACTTAGAGAAAGAATAAAGGAACATCTGTATCATATTAGCAAAGGGAACAAAACTAATGCCCTTGCAAAACATGCCATTGCCAGTGGCACTGAGCATACTTTTAAGTTTTTGTTTATAGGGAGGACACATGAGACATTAAGAGGAGGTGACATCAGGAATAGCACTGAGCAGCTTGAGTCTAAGTGGATCATTAGATTGAGAGGTGTTTGTGGGCATGAACTCAATGATGTGGTCCATATAAAACCTAAGCTGAAATCTAGGAACCAAAGATGTTGAACGTTTTTTAGCTTTGTATTTTTATGTTTTATGTGTATATATATATATATATATATATATATATATATATATATATATTGTTACATATGCATTTTTATGAATGTATTATGATTTCTGTACCTAGGTTTTATGCATATGCTTTTATGAAAGTGTTTGTTTAAATAATTTGAGTGCCTTAATGTCACACGATTAATCAAGGGAGGCAGTATATGGTATTTAAACTGAGTTTTTTAGTTTGGTAGACATTACCTGAAGAAGCAACTTAGTTTGTGAAAGTGCTTGTGGTGTCGACAATAAACTTTTTTTATTGAAACTGGTTGTTTGAGTCCCTCTGTCTTGCTGAAATAAAATAAATAAATAAATAAATAAATAAACCAAGGGAGACGGCATGTGTGTGTTGAACTGCTAATGTCAATGTTATGCTAAACATACCATTAATGCATATGCCAGTTGTACATATAGCACTTGTAAATTCAGAACAAGGATCATTACCAAAGTGCAGTGCATACATGTAAGCACCAAGATCTGTGTGAATATACCCATACCTGAAACAGCATACATGCACATTGTACTGTTAGACAGTTAATTGAATATGTGTCCTGTAGTGGTCACGTGGATCCTGGACACTTCTAAGACATTTTTAAGAAAAGGATTTTGATGTTGCAGCTACAAAATAGGCACACAGCATTATGAAAGCAAATCTGTACAAAACATGTATGTGCATTGGACATACATATACCCAGTCACTGTGGCACACTGATATCAAAGCTATCATCAAGGTCAGTGCAGCAGAGAGCTCTGCTTACAAGCATGCAGCTCTTGCAGGTGGATATCACAGGTTTTTTGGCATGGCCGTTAATAACATTTATTTCTTTGTGGCACTCTCTTGTAAGTCTTCCATACCTGACTGCAGCATTTTGTTTGGCTGCCTCCTCCACCCACCTGAAAGCATGTTACTCTTTGTAAATACCCCTCTTATTCAGCATTAACCCATCTGTGTGCAGTGCATGAAAGAGTACCTATTGCTATTTCTCTGTACAGTGCATTTTTTTCCTTGCATATCCATGCCAGGCTACTGCATGAGAACATTGACAAATGAACCGTTAATGAACCATTATAAGGTCTCTGCAACAAGGGTTGTTGTACATCATATCACTGGTATAAGACTAAGCCAATATACCAAATAGTACAGTGCTTATGATGAGGACAACCAAGAGGCATAAAATATAATGCTAAATTTATCTTGACATAGTTTTCACCATATATAAACAGTATGCTGTTCGCACCTTGTGCAGTCTGTATTGGGCTAGGTCTGTAATAAGATATAAATAGAGGGCAGTATACAAGCAAATATTACCAGTGCACTGCATTTGTTAGAGAACTGCATGCCTGAAAGTAGTTTTCCATGAGCAAACTGCATTTTATCATGGAAAGTTTGTGCACAACTACAGAATAGACTGAAGTAGCACACACAATCCAGTCCATTAATAAACAGAGGCTGTTTCCACATGCAGACATGTTACGTCCAAGAGGCAGCAATAAGTGCATTATCACCCTCCTGTTCATAAAGCAGAAAAGCACAGATTACATCTAGATTTGAAGATGGCAGTCATTTATTTATAGATGATTCACTGTGGCAACCCCTAACAGGAACAACTGAAAGAAGAAGACGAAAAAGAAGTCATTTATTGAGTTATTTATTTATTTATTTGACGTTTGTTTACCAGGAGAGTCCGACTGGGCACAGGCCATTTTCAGTGGAGTACCATGGGGAAAAGCCCCATTAGATACAAATAACAACAAGACTGACATAGGTTATAAACTTATACAATAGTAGCATAAACAGAGGATCCCAAATTATACATAAAAAGGCATATACAAAATTATACACAAGAAGCATATACAAAGGAACATAACTAGTACCTAAAATTAGTAGGAAATATAAAAATTGTTGCTACAGTATACACTTCATGTGTTATACATTTCATATTCATGAATTTAGGTAGGTGTAATTATGTCACTCTTTCTAGTATACAAAACACTGTCTAAGGCATAGCTGAGGAGTTCAAGAGCAAAGAGATAATTGGGGTGAGAGTGAAACAGGTTGGACAGAATATCGAGAGAGAGGAAGTAAAATGAGACCTGTGGTGAATTTATAAGTGAGATGAATTATACATATATCAAGTATGCAAAAAAATCTGCAGAAGAAGATAGACAAGGTATGCATGAGAAAGCAAATACAGGAGGATGTCAGCCATAGGTTAGACAAGAGCAGAGCCCTAGAATTAAATAGGTGGGACTTTAGAAGTATTTTGAACTGTGAGGGATTGGCAGTGGTCAGGATGTGCTGGGTCAAGTTCCAAGTCATGGAGATTCGATTATAGTAGACAGCATCTCCATACTAATTGCTAGGTTTTGTGACTTTTAACAGGAATTTGTCAGATAATCTCAGGTGTCTTCTGTTAGACTGAGGCTGAAGTAGATTACGGAGTCTTGGACATTTGTCAGGTTGGTATATTATGCCATAGGGCATTGTAATTTGAGCAACACTCAAGCCACTTTAGTTGGTGTAAGGCAGTACAGCGATGGATCTATATGGTGATTTGGTAGCAAATCTGGCAGTCTTATTGTAACAAGCATCTAGTTTCATTAGTTCTGTTTTATTCAGGTAGGTGAAGATAGGAAAGGCATAAAGAAGAGTAGAGAGTAGATGAGTCCTGGCAATAGATTGTCTTGTGGAGTTGGTGAGGTAATGTTTAATTCTGTAAAATGAACCTAGTTTAATGTGGACTTTTTATAATTAGAGAGAAGAGTTTGTCAAATCTCAAGTTATTATCAATTGCAACTCCAAGTAGCTTAGTACAGGTTCTATCTTGGTGTTCTTAGAAGAAAATATCTGAAAAGGGGACTGCAGGTCTGAGGCTTTGTTATTTGAAAACATTGTAAGTTTAGTTTTATTGGGATTAAGAATTAAGTGAGACTCAGAGAACCAAGATTCTACTGCTGTGAAAGAAAGCTGGGTTATTTCCTGGAGTTCAGAGAAAAAGGGTGCTGAACAGATGAGCATGGAATCATCAGTGTACTGTACGATTGTAGCTAGGTGGGTGGCAATGTGGAGCTTGTTGATGAAGATGCTAAATAGGAGTAGACCCAAGACAGACCCTTGTGGAACGCCTAGTAGGGAGGATAAATCATGTTTACATTTTACAGCTTGTTGGCTGCCTGACAGGTAATTATGGAACCATATGAGGGCTGTATGGCTAAAATTAAGGGATGAGAGTTCATTGAGTAGTTTTTGGTGGAAGACAATATCGAATGCATTGGACATGTCTAGGATTGCGGAGGAGACTAGATAACCATTATTTCTGTATTGGTTGATGGTGTTTGTGGAAGGTAAAAGAGCTGTAGTGGTACTGTGGTGGGGTCAGAAGCCATGTTGGGAATTAGTTACAAGGTTGTATGCATTTTTCTAAGAGTTTTGATAGTGGAGATAAGATTGCTATTAGCCTAAAGTTCTGAAGAAGTTGAGTGAATAAAAACTTGACGAAAGCGTTAACCTTTTTATACTTGAAAATCCAGTGTTTTCCTTTTTTGTTTGTTTTTTACTAGTTTGTTTTTGGTTTTGTTTGTTTTTTGGAATTAGCCTAAAGTTAGAAAGTTCTGTATAGGTCCCTCCTTTATGCAGTGGTGTGATGTAAGCTATTTTCCAGATTTTTAAAACATACTGTTCAATTATGGAGCTATTGATCAAAATGGAAACTGAATAAGAAATTCTATTGGCAGCTATCGAGGTATTGAGAAGGTACTTTATCAGCAGTGAAAGAAGCAGTTTTAAGTTTGTTTACCAGTTTCCTTATGGTGTTGGTTTCTACAGGGTTGAAGGAGAAGGCATTGGATTGGTCATTCAGACCTTTGGGAATGATTAGAAGTGTGGTGTTGCTACTTTTGGTCAGAGGTAATATGGAGTTAGTGAAATATGTATTAAATTGAGTGGCTATATTGTCTACATTGCCTGCAGTGGCAGGTGTTGGGTTTCTGGATTGACCAGGCTTTAGTAGTTAATTTATGGTAGCCCAAAATTTTTTGGTGTTGTTTTAATATTTGTGTTGGGTTGCAATGTAATAGGATATTTTTGTCATTTTTGACCTGTTTCTTGACTTTATTTCTTAGTTGCCGGTAAGAATCTAGGGTGGTTTGTTTTTTATTGGTCTGGTAGTATGTTCAAGCTTTATCTCTGGTTTTAAGCTTGGTTTCCTTAGCTAGCCAGTGAGCATAATTTGTCTTAATTCTAATAGTTCTAGGATGTGCTTGGCTGTTGAGTATGTCTAAAATTGTATTATTAAAGTACAATATGGCAGTATCCACTGGGGGTGGTTTTAGTGGGGTCCAGTCACATTGTTGTAAGGTTGACAATAATGTTTGAGGTAAGGAGTTTTTCCTGTTGCATGTTTGTCTATAGTCAGTATTTTTGGAGGAGTGTAAATATTGTCTGACCAGGTAGGTGGGTAGACGGTCACTAATACTATCGGGAGGCAACCTGACTAGGAGGCAAGTGATGGTTTATTGGTTAAAATCCAGTCTAGTAGTGACTGTCTATTTTTTTGTCAATTCTAGTTGAGGATTGAGTTAGCTGGGAGAATCTATATAAGTTTATGAAATTTGTAGGATTATCTGAGGTGCAGGTTAGCCAGTCCATATAAAAATCACCCATTACTATAGTTTCTTGAGGGAATGTTAAGGATGACCAGTGGAGGAAGTCATGGCTTAGTGGTTCTGTACTTTGCTTCTGATGCACAGAGTCCTGGGTTCGCACCTTGTCATTCATTTTTTTGGTTGGGAGGGTGGCTTAGTGGCTAAGGTGTTTGCCTTAAAAACCCAAGGTGCAGGGTTTGAGTCTCACAAGGGATAATTGGCTATGCTTAAAATGGCTCGCAAGGGCAGTTAGCTTAGTACTAAACTATGAACTATGAACTATGATTTAACGTGGTGATGTTTCCAGGAGGGATGTAAATTGTTATAATAGCTATGCTTTTTGGGGAGTTTATTTCAAGTCTAGTAAACAGTATTTCTGTGTTATTGAATTTAGGTGGGTTTGGCTCTAGGCATGTGTTTTTGTTGATAATAGCTACACCTCTACCGCATTTGTTTAATCTATCCAATCTATGGATGTTGTACCCTTGATGTAAAATTTCATTGTCACTTATTTCAGGCTTTAGTCAGGTTTCAGTTATAATTAGAGTTTGAGAGATGCATGAAATGTGTGTATTGTGTTCACTGTGCTCCTGAGATTTATATTTAGAAGTAAGAGGTCTGATTTTCTGTGGGTAGGGTTAGTAGTAATGTGAGTATGTGGAAGGGGGCGCTGTGATTGGGTGTTGCAAATTAATTTTGGGGGCCTAGATTTGGGTGATGGCACTACTAAGTCTGAGGTTTAACCTTACCTGTATTACTTGATTTGGGTGCTTGAAAGTAAGCTTAGTATATTTACGGAGTAGTTGAGGTATGGTGTGTTGATGTGTATATCTATATGTGAAAAAGTCTACCTGGGTGAGATAAACACAGTTAGAAGCAATAATTTCATCCAGGCTATACTATTAAGTGTCCTTTAGCTAAATTAAAACTGTATGACAATGCAAGAGGTAATGCTGTGTATGCGTGCAGGAAAAAACAGTTGGACAGAGTCGAGTCTCATGCCCAATAATAATAATAAGGGGCTGTTAGCTGAAACTAAGACTGTAAGTCAAGGCAAAAGGAAAGTCTAGGCAAGTTGCCTTCAGATTCGCGTATATGGCTCACTATGTTATGTCTATGCAAGAAAAACAGAGCAAAAGGATATATTCCATAAAATAAATATACTTCCTGCAGTACTCCTGTGCAAAACAAAACAGTACAAAAGGACAGATTCCATGAACTAAATATGTTTCCTGCAGTACATACAGTTTCTAAGGTAGCAACGACTAGTGCAGTTTTTTAATAGCCATACATATTCCCGATTCTTCTTAAAACAGTAGAATGCATAGTGCCACATATATCAATTAAAAAACAGTGTACATGCATTGTTCACTAAAGATGCATGTAGAAAGAGATTGCATGAGATACAGTAAAGTTAACTCAGGTACTTTGTTGCAGTCTGAACAAACAAGTGCATAATATAACTCTTGTAGTTAAAGTGTACACATCACTGGAATCCTTTGAGACCTTACTTAAAACTAAAGGGAGAGAAAGAAATAGGGCAGCTCACTACTAAAGTTTTTAAAATTCGCAAGGGATCATGGGAGGCAGGAGGGGCATATATACCTTTGATCTTACCTCTATCAGGAGGGTTCACTTAAAAGTCAAACTATTGCTGGACCCTGGTGCCAGCAGTTTGTGCAGCACCAAAAACAATCTGTAAGCACCTCCTTTTCCTATTCGAGGTATGTGAGAATGGCTATAGGAGGATGAAGTTAATTCAAAGAAACTGTAAAAGAGTGAAGGGTGCTATAGTCTAGGTGATGCTGATAAGGATGCTAGGAAGGCAGTGGATGTGGGTAAAGAAAGTTGTCCAGCATACTGGGCCATGATTATTGATGCAATATTGTCTATATGTTAACAAATGATATACAACTATGAGAAAGGCTTAAGGCCCAAAAATAGCAGTTGAGTTAGGGGTGAAGAAAAGTACAGAAAGTAGAAGGTAGCCCTTGAGAAATGACCGACAGCTATAGTAAAATGGACAGAGAAACATCTTCAGCAAAGAAAAAAATGGAACCATACAACTGGAGGGAGAGTGGAGAAAAAAGTCACTGATTAGAGTTAGAGCTAGTCCTGGTGATGTGCTATAGATAACTATGGGTCGCAGAGCACTGTTATTCAAATACAAATGCTTAAAACATACATAATATGATATGCAGATTGTGAGACCTGATGTGTCCACAACTGGGAACGCTGAGCAGTTGGTGTTGTTTAGGTATCTTGAGTTAGAGAGGATGCGTTTGTACAACAGAAAAACAAAGGGCTTGGTACATAATTTGATATGCAGATGCTGAGCCCAGTGTGTCCACGATCGGAAACGCTGAGCAGTTGGTGTTATTTAGGTGTCTTGAGTTAGGGAATGATGCATCTGTACAATAGAAAAACACCTTGTTGTGCTCTGAATGAACAAATATATGACTCTCGTAGTTAACATGTGCACATCACCAGAATCCTTTGGGACCTTAGTTAAAGATAAAGCATATGTGTTTTAAGTGTTATGTTTGTGTGGTCTGCATATCACGTCATTGACATAAAACTTATCTGTAGACTACTGAGTTTTTTCACTGAGTAACTACTAACTGGAGTTATAACAAAAAAAAAGAAAAACAGAAAATTAATTTATAAGCTGGAGAGAGAAAATTATCTTGAAGAAAATGTATCACAGCTGAACAGGAATCTGACCAGAAGGACAATGTAAGATAACCAATGGAATCATACACTGAACCACATGCCCTAAGAAGTCAACAGTAAGTGAATGCAAGTCATTGTAATATATACATTTCAGTGGTTGTACAAACAGAAACTTGTAATGAAATACCTCTAGTATGCATGTAAATCATGTTGCAAAAGATGGACTATTAAGTTTATCTTTAGTACAGAACATTCTTGCAAATGCATAAATGCTAAAAAAAAAAATTAGTTTCTCAAAAATAAGTTGAACAGATTTAAAATGTTACAGCAGTTGTAAGAAAATACTGATTCACTGTGTCAAAACAAAATGAGCTACAGTAGAATCACAGACTACTGTCGATTGTATCGAGAACATTCCCATTTTCAGGCAAGATTTATCACTTCATACAATGTACCTACTTTTGGAGGTCTATTCCTATTTTCAGGCCTAATTTATAATGCCACAAAATTTTCTGAACCTACCCCTCACCCCAAAGCACACACACACACACACACACACACACACACACACACACACACACACACACACACACACACACACACACACACACACACACACACACACACACACAATTTTGATGCTGTTTAGAACACAGAAGACCAGACTAAATGTTTAAAACATTAGTGACTGTTTCAAGTAGATTTTTGCCATATCATTCATCAAAGTATATAGATTTAACTCTGTTCCTTTGATAATATGCTTGTATTTTACTTACTAGAGTACTATCCCACAATCCTGCTAGAAATGGGAGGAGCTATACATTAGTAGGGATTCAGATTTTATGCTTATTATGTGTCCAGATTTTTAGTTGGCTGTACCTACTTTTCTAGGGCCTTTGTAACTATTGCCAATCTCTGAAAGTTGAAAGGTATGCAGAATCATATTAAAAGAAGAAAACTGAATATCTTCAGACACATGTTGCACCACTATAAACATGCATTACTTGGTGTTTCTAATAAATGAGACACAATGCAGCTAATATAGCAAACAGTACTGTTACTTTTATGCTAAAATGCTCCAGAGGCACATAGAAGAAGTGATAGAAGATTTTTGTGACATGGAGACTGTGCCTAGAAAGCATCCTTGGATATTATTTGCTGCAGTCACAGATGCAACAACTGGGCTGGTTTCTTTTGAAATTACTGCATATTACTGAAGAGAATTACAAAGAATTTTCCAGCTCAAAAGGAGTCAGGTCTGCTAGACAACTAACTTGGTGCAGCCTGCCTTGAGCTGAATGTTTGGAATGTTGGTGATGCAGTGAATTGGATTCCAGATTTATGTGGTGGGAATGAGAGATGGACAGGTGTAACTGCAGAAATCAGGAACATTCTAACATCAGTAAGGAAGCCTGTTGGCCACTCTGGTGGCATAGAAAGAGAAAGTCCTAACTAAAGCCCTGCCGACCTGGGTTCTCTTAGTGGCTCGGGCAGCAGACACAGCATCAGGGAGGAATGGGAACATCTGTCCTGGGTGAGTGGGTGATGGTCATTGACTCTCTCTAAGTGAAGGCAGGTTCCAAAGAGGGGAGTTGCCCTCAGATGTAGCTGATGAATGTAGGAAGTAGGGAAGAGGGTGGGTAGGGTATATAAAAAAGGCAGAATGAAGCAAAGATGGCTGGGCCCCTAGCATGCCCATAGGATCCACAGCAAGCCCCAGCAATACAAGAGAAATTCTAGCAGGATATGAGATTAGCTGGTAAACCTGGCATGGATGTGGGGAGACAGGCTGATAACATAAAGTTAAAGGGGGCCATTGGGTACTTTATCCCGGAGGTTGTAAGGAAGGAGTATTCTGGCTTAAAGAATGAAGCCTGCCGTCATTATTAACCTAGAGACATAGTGTGATTGTATGCTACTGTCTCTAAACAGAAAAGAATCTTGGACCCAATTTTGACTTCAAGAATTGGCTCCAGCAAATGTTTCATGTGAATGTCAGTCCACGTTTTTACAATATACATCTATATGGCATGCATTCGTTTTGTTGAGGATTTTTTTTGTCATCTTGATGGAGAAGAGTTCTGTTTCATCAGAGGCATTCTATCAAATAGCGATCCCCTGAAGTTCTGTTTTGTTGACACTAGAATTGTTGTGGTGTTTCACCTGTGGATGTGCATGGAGGTAGTGCATCAGGGATGTGGGGTGAAGCCCCCATATTTAAGAAGTATGGGTTTTATCTTCTATATGGTGATGTCTTTATGAACTGCAAAAGGAAACTGTTTTGTTTCCATTTGTGTTCAGCTGTCCTTTTTTCATATGAAGGAGATCTACAAGCAAGCAGTGTGAGCTTTACATTTCATTCTATATTGCTCCCCTGCCATAAGTTTTTTCTGCTCACACAAATAGAAAATGTATTACTTCCACTTAATAAGAACTAGTGGAAAATGAATTATTTCCATTTCATAAGGGTTATGATTCACTGTTGTGCATGTTTGACAGGCTGGATACTTGATGATTTTTTTTTTCAATGGATTATGGCTTAATGCAGTGACTATTCAGTGTAAGGGAATATAATCATACATATATGTATAAAATTCAGTGAACAAGCTCATCTGGTATACTACACAGATCCTCAGAACCTCATCCTCTCAACCCAAAATTAAATTGCAGCTGTTGCAAGCTGCTTGCTACATATGTAACAAGTACCTTATTACAGTAAATAGTACACATTTTGACTTTCCACTGAAACAGAGACTACATTAATGTACTATCCACATTCCTGTACAGAGTCACAATACTCTCCAGACTTCAAAAGAATTCCAGTACTATACATGTGCCCAGTTGGTACCTGCTGATCACACCACCTAACAGTTTGCACCTGGGATCCTTGGAGGCTGCCTCCTTTGCTCTACCCTAATTACTGCTTTGCTAAAGCTACTGAAAAAAATAAAAAATGTATTGGATAACTTTAACAATAGTGACAATCATGTGTCTTAGACTACTTCAGAGTGGAAATCAAAGCAAATTCCATTTGCAGTGGTGAAGGCCCTGATCTGGATTAGTCTGGAAAATCGAAAGTTTAATGGCAGGCTGGAAGAGATAATTAAAGGAAGCATGAAGAGATGTGATACAGTCTAATAAAGGAGGGGTCTGGAAGTTTCAGAGGCACTCAGTTATATCTTGTTGTATTGTGGCCTTATTGAAATAAGCAACTTTATTTCCATGCCTTAATATGGTAATCTGCATACACCCATTTCTGCACTGTCTTCCCCACCATTCAGTAGCCTTACCTAATTATATTGTCTTCCTGTTTCCAATTTTGTATTGAAGAATCAACATTTGATAATATATTTCACTATCCAGTGGATTTTATTTATCATCATGCAAGCAATCCACATCGCTGAGTTGCCACTGTGACCCTTTTAGGTACTGATTTAAATGCACACTTTCTTAACTACTCATGTGGCATGGCTTTAACAACATTTGGATGTTCAAGTAATTACGTGTATTTAAGACTTTAACTGCAAAGGTTAAGGTTTTACATTTTTCCTGTCTTCATTTTAATCCCTGTCTTCTTTTTCTCTCATGGTTGTTTTTCACTTTATTTATTATTAATTTTGTACAGTACTGGTACGATATCCATTCTGTTAGTCTGAAAATTCATACCATTTTATGCCAGTTTTCTTCATTCCTTAAAATATTCACTATGACTGGATCAGAAAATGTAATTAAGTATATATATGTAGTCTCACTATTACAAATCATCATATGAGATCAATATTCTAAAGACAAGTAGCCTTACAGTAAGCTGACTTTTGAGTTTAAATCATCTTTTGTTTATATTGTGCAATTTATCCATGATCTACATCCAGATTAATACACACTTCCTCTTCCTCCATTTCTTTTATTTGACATCCTTTCCCTTTGGTTATTTTTTCCTGTTGCCTGTCAAATGTTTAACTAATAATGCTAATTATGTGCATTTAGCGCAGTGAAATGGCAATCAGAAATCATTTGAATGTTTTAGCCATTTGCAGTTGTACTTTCAATTGTTTGTCTGATGACTTATTGTGTTTCAGGTCATTCACAAACAACAGATGGGTAGTCACTTACTGAATGGCTCATTTTCTTGTATACAGACTGTATAACCTAATCTATTCAACAGGCAAGCTAAATTATTAAAAGAAAACCTGTGGTAAGGAGTCAACTTGAAATATCCCATCTGGCATAATTTACTTGGTATAATAATTTGGCCCAATTCATTCCTTAGCTGTGACGTTTGTTGGTAAGTACTAGTCTATCTGCCCTTGCAGGCCATTTTTAAGCCTAGCCAATTTGTCTCAAAAGTTAAAAATCTGCCCTTGCAGGCCATTTTAAGCCTAGCCAATCTGCCTCAAAGGTAAAAACCAAACCCTGTACCCTGTGTCTGTGAGGTAAACACCTCAACCATTATGCCAATCCCCACCCTCCTCTAAAAATGCATCAAAGCTTCCCTGACTGGTAATCATACCCAGGCTACAGGGCTGAGAGTGGCAAATCTGGGCCACTAGACCACCAGCGACTCAACCCAATTTTATCACCCAACAGTTTAAGACATTTACCTAACCTTTTCATTCCATCATAATACCCAGCCCAGTGCTGAATGTTATCCTATGTGGAGTATTTTTTTTCTTTTCAGGATAATTAGCCACTAAGTGACTGCATTTATTGCCCAATTATAGAGAGGCAAACATTGAACACCAAGTGGGAAATGTCCACTGGTCAAATCTAGTGAAGATTTGTTATGCTCTGACTCTGCATGCTGAATATGGAATACACTGGCCCTTCTAGCATCTCTGTTTACTCAGAGCTGCAACATTCTGTTCTTAGTGGAGCTCATATGATACCTGTGTGCCTTGATCAAGCCTCCTGGTTTATATGCTGTGGCTAAAAGCATTGTCCCTTCTCTAAGAGGTAAGAAAACTGTCCCACTCCCTAAAATTGGAAGGCTGGCCATCAGCTGCTCATCCCTCTATCCATCAGCAAGCTTTTTAGATGCCAGGTCTGATGCACAAGCCCCAGTCCCTTGCATTGAATAGGGTTATATTCAGTATGCCAAAAGAGTCTGTGTCTCAGTTATAATATAATGTGGCACTACATGACTATAAACTGTAATCTGATAGAGTCAGCTTATTTACTAAAAGTAGTAACATGCCGATAAAATGCAATATAATGTATCATTTGGCATGTTTTGTGCACACCTCCAAACCATCAATAGTCTATGTGTGTGGAGTGCTAATAAATTATTTTAATAATCTATTCATACAACACTGTGGTTCAAACTCTTTTTCAACTTTCTATAATGATTTAATCAGGTGATTATTTGTACCATAAGGGTTTCTTTTATTATCTTTAGCTATGTCTTCTGATTGTATTTCTGCCTAATTGGATGTAGCTTCTGTCTGAACTAATTCTAGTGCACAGTTTATGTTTTCAAATTGGCATGTAGATTGAACTATAAGTAAAAATATGTTTTTATTTCAATTATTAAGCATGCCAGTGTCATTTAGGCAGTTTTTATTAATAACATTTGATAACTAAATTACAGTATAATATGTTAAATGCCACTACTCCGAAGCTGCGGTCTAGTCATGTGTTTGGTTAAGCAACCATCTGTATCACATGAGATTGCTACTGCTGTATTGTTAGAATATGCACTGACTACTTCTGAATCATGTAAACATTTTAATAGTTAGAACCATTCTACAGTTTTATTTAATAGTATATGACAATTTATCCTTGTTCTCCACATTTCTATTAATTTGCTGGTCACAGTGTTTGTTAATCAAGAGCCTAACCCATTTCATCATTGCATGCTTTCAAAACGTAATGATACAATAAGACCTTTCTGTGTCAGAAAAGGAAAAAATGCAGCAATAAAGCTCTGAAATATTATTTTAATACTTTTATTTCCAATTTCGTTTTATTTATTATTTATAGTAACTTTTAAGTATATTTTTCAGATTTAGCTATGAACTAAGCCACCATAAATGTTTGGATTTATGAATGTCTGGTATCAGAGGATTTCGGTTACTTAACATGCTTGTCCTTTACTAAAGCAACATTCTAAGTGTGTGCAGTCCTGGAACTCTTATAATGTAAATAGGGAAATGCATTGCTATGTTACTGCTTTGTTTCATTTTAGAAAAATATATTTTAGGAAAAGCTAATGACAGGGTCACTGGTGCAACAAGTACACATTTCCTTAAGTGTAGAAGGCTGTCGGCTGTGGGTTCTGTTCCCACAACCAGAAGATGGATTGGTGACACTGTAGTAAGGCATGGGTGGTGCACTCCTGAATGCGTCATCCTTCAGATAAGATGCTAAACTGAGGTCCCATCTGCCTGAGTTGGTGGTAGCTTGGGTTGATGTAAATGATCTCAAGGCACCTATCAATAAGATTAAGGCCCCTTTAATTAACACAACATAAACAGGAAATTGTTTACAAACTATACATATAAACAGATACATGTCTACACATTACTATACACCATCATCATTTTTATTCTTCCACAATTGACCCCTGCTCCTTCTTCCACACCCATAATCTAATTTTTCACAATATGTCAGCCAAATCCATTTCCTATTAAACAATATTCTATTCAGTCTTTCATTCCAAATAACCCATATTGCAGAAAATAAATTCTTATTTACCCTTCTTGCATAATCTTTTGTCTTACTTTTATAACCATACATACTAATGTTCATATCTATATTGTTTACATCATTAATATCTTCAAGACATTTTTCCTCACACAACTTTTTTTCCAAATTATAACCACTCTTTAACTTTTCAAAAAGAACATGCTCTGTTGTTGCTTCCTCCCAACAAAATAAAGACACTTTTTCAACTTTATTTTTATATGGCATATTCCCTTTTACTGGTAACTTACTTCCTGCTAGTCTCCATAGAAAATCCTGACACTCTACAATCTTAGTACACCACATTTTCCTTACTTTAATGGCTTTTATCATGTCTTTGGGTAAATTTTCCTTGTGTATGTACAAAATAATATTGTTTCAGCACATTATTATACCACTTTCTTCTATTTTTCTCTATATTACCAATTTTTATTTTACGTTAGTATTTTTCTTGATAATTTTTAATTTCTTCATGTATATAATCTTTATCTCTTTTTCTTATTCTCATCATCTCCCAAATGTTTGTACTTGTATTTAAACATTTTCACTATTTCTCATTCTCTTCCTGTACCCACTTTAATGCTCTATACTAGATTAAAAATGCAGAATGAAGAACAGGATTTAGTAACCTCAGTCCCCTTCATCTTCACTCACATAGAACTCAACTCTTTCCACTGGGGTTAATCTTGAACCCCATATAAAAGAACATACTAATTACACAATTTATTTTTCCATTTTCTGTGATCATATAACATTTGACATACATGCGATTTTCCCATTAAAACACTAATCACCAGAGAAACATTATCTTGAATGCTAATCCATAAATCCTCCACATAAGACATATTTCTTTCATTTCTTTTATCAAACCCTCCATTTGCCTCATAACTACATCATTATTTACAAATTTTATCCCTAATAAAAATACTTAATTCATTGAAAAATTCACCCATCTGATTTTCACATCACCCACAACTTTATTCAGGGTCATTCCCATTTCCTTTAAACATCCATACAGATAAAGCAAGACTTCCCTCATCCATATTTTATTCTTAGCAACCGCAACCACGTCATCTGCATATGTCAACACTACTATAATAGCCACATTCCTTTGCATAACACATCTAGCATCTTTCATTTTATAAGTTACTTCCCTCACTATCATATTCATTACTAATGCTAATAATATCCCACTCATGGGACATCCTTGTTGAAGAATTAACTATAAAGGTGCTGCTTACTGTGATGGATCCGAAGTCTTCTTAAGACACTAAGGTCTTGCTGGCTGGATTCTGCTGAAAGCAAAGTCTAGTTATAATTGCATTCCTAGTCAGTTGCCCACAGAAACTTTCAGAATATACACTGATGCAGCATCAAACTCGGTCATAAAACAGTAACCAATAAATAGCTTTTTATAACAAATCACACAAACTACTGTTACAGCTTCAGGTACTGCACTACTTTACTTCTCAAACAGCATGAATGATGTGAGAGATAGAATATTACCTTGGAACAAATAGGTGTTCCTACACAAATATCTCTAACAATGTTATCTGCTATAGTCTATTTATAGTAGTTTTACATCCTGTTTTTCTCCTTGGTATTCTATTTTGGTCTTTGTATGAAAACATCTGTTTGCTGGTGTTTGCAGAAAAATATGTTTTCATCCTGTAGATAAATTGGGTTGGGAGAGTGGTCTAATACTAATCTATGAAATGAAATCTATGAAATAATACTGGTATTGTCTTTTAAGGAAACATCTTGTGCAAATGCTGACTTGATGAAAGCATATCCATTCAAACTTCCTTGCTTAACAGTCATATAATAGAAACATGTACAGATTGTTTTCCTGTTGTCCATTCCTTAACAAAGCTGCATGCATCCTGTTTTTTTACATTTTTCTCTTACTGACAATGGGAAATGCATACATCCTGTTTTTTACATTTTTGCTCTTACCGACCATGTGAAATGCATACATGCTAAGTCTGTAAAATGTCAGCTTTCTTTGCTGACAGTGTGAAACATGCATTTTTGTTGATTCTGTAGGAAATGTCCATTAAGCAAATTCCTTATTTTTCAAGCCACAGTCATTTAGTATGGATGCTAATCACATATTGTTAAACTCTATTTCTACATTTAAGCAAGCTTTATTTTACACCTTGTTTATGTTACATATTAGCAGCAGAATTACTTTCAATCTTAATACCTTGTTAAGCATACTCTAACAATTTCCTATTTTGCTTTATTTTAAACCAGGGATACAAATTCAGCATTCTTGTTAAGCCGACTTTAATACATGTAAATAATATGCAAACAAGCACTACAATAACAATAAAAGAAATTAAAAATATAATGATCTTTCCTCTCCATCCTGTAAATAGACTACTAAACCATTCACTCCAGTCATCATTCCAGTTTTTTCTAGTATGTTGAGACACTTGTGCAATCACTTCTAAATGTGCTTTTACAGATACTGTTTTGTCTGGCATAAATGTACAACATTGTTCACCTATTAAAGCACATGTTCCCCCTTGGGATGCTAGTATGTAATCTAATGCCATTCGATTTTGTAAAACCATAGTTCATATAGCTGTCATTTCAAATGTAATGTCAAGGACTGCATTGAAAGTGGCATTTGCCAATACCTCAACTAGTGCAGTTGCTTTTGCCATTATTGTTTTGGTAGGAATTGCTTCTACCCATTTTGAGAAAACATCCCCTACTACCAGTAGGTATCTATAACCTCCCTTTGCTGTTGGCAAAGGATGTGCGTAATCTATTTGAACTGCATACCATGGCTCATCTGCTGGCTGCACCCAATGTAACTGATGCCTTTTGCTTTTAGCATTTACCTGCAGACAGATTAAACATCCTTCTACAATTAGCTTGCAGACCTTTTTTTAAATTTGGGTTCCAATACTTTTCTTTTACAACTGCCCACAGCTTATCAGCTCTTACTTCCCTTTAGTATGGGGAACTATACCCCATTATTTGCTGTGCCTCTGTTGACAGTGACATGAGGTAATCCCTGGGCATGGTATATTATCCCATCCATCCATTGGTCAAGATTTATCTTGCGGCGAGGTGCCAGGCCTATAGCTCATTTCCATATGCCGGGATTTTATTCACATAGGAGAGTCTATGAGTCTTCTATCTATGGATCTCCCATGTCCCACACTAATGTTCAGCTAGAGTCTTTGAGACCCTGACAGATTCTGATAGATGATGTGGATTTGCATGAAGCATATTCATCAGGCGATATGGCCTTGTATGTTAGGGTGTGGAAGTAGGTGTCTCTGAGTAGGGTTAAGCTGGAGTGACCGAATTCTTCTCAAAAAGTCAACCAAGTTTAGAAGGCATGATCTGCCCTTGACAAAGCCAAAACTGATGGATCCCAAAGTCTGCAAATTCTATGTCTTTATTTATGAGGTCCATATGATCCCTTCCATGGTGATCCAGAGGTAAGACTATGATTAAACAGCTGTCCTAGCTGTGGGTTTAATTCCTCGAGTTCGTGAGCACCAGCCAGGACACCACCTCCATCCATGCCTGTGCTTTGTTTTTTTTTTTGAGAGTCTCTCACTCTGGGCGGAGATGTTGTTTGAGGGGGCTGCAATCGCTTCATAGAGATCTTTTTGGGGGAGGGGAGGGGTTGCACTGAACCTGTCAGCACTCAGTGCCACCATGTCTGTAGGATATCAGTAATCTTCATATCATTTTTATATTTTTCTGAGCATATGGAGGAGTTTCCTGAGTTTCCTCCTGAGTTTAACATAGCTAAAGAAGGCCTTATGATTGTCTTTTGAGCTATTTTTCTTTTTTCCTTCAAAATTTGTTTTGATGATTTTATGCTCTATGATTTAGTATGACTGCTAGTGTTTTACCCTTTACCTTTAAGGATTTTGCACCTTCTGTATCATTTTCTTCATTTTGTAGTTGTTTGTTTGTTTTTGGGTGGGGTCCACCAGACAGACTGTGTTGCCAGACTACACCAAGAGTTTTGTTTTTGCCTGATTGTTTGGCTTCCAGCAGGTGCTGGTGCTGGTAGGTGCTGGTAGAAGGCATTTGTAAGTGATTACTACTCTGGCCGACTGTTTTGCCCCGCTCCGGGCCACAAACCAGACCAGTCTTTCAAAGTAGAAGTGAGTCGCTTTTTAGAGTTCTTACTGTGGTCTTTTTTTTGGTGGGTGGGGTGGTGGACCTCCAGCGAGATTAGTAGAGATCTTTGAGATCCCAGTGAGGGGTATACTTGGTCTGGTGTTGCTCAACCCATGTTCGTGATGATGATGATGAAGATGGATTTAGTTTGTGGTAGGTTTTATCCTCTAGAATGACACCAGAGTTTAAGCCAATTGTTAAAGCTGATCATCTCATCTCTCTGTATTGTGCATCATTCTGGGTGAAGGTAGGATACTGCTCAAGGTCAGGGTCATATACCTGCCTGGGCTACATAGAGAGAGAGCCCTCTCAATCTCTTTTTTCATGTAGTCCGGTGGGGACAGGTCCAGGTCGCCGTGGACAATGACACAATGACTGACTGACACCTGCTTGTGAGACCTGAGACCTGACCTGTGGTGCTTATATGGCGTGGATTCTAGCCCCTTAGACGCAGCTTTACTACTCCTTCTCCTTACGGGACTCAGGAGTGGGACGGTAGTGTCTGACCATTCGACTATGGTGTGTCCAATGTGTTGTGTGTGGCATTGGCCTTGTTTGACACTCTTGACTGTGTGACCACGACTGGACTATGTGGTGTATGGTGTGTTGTTGTGTGTTGTGGCTGTGGTTGGTTGTGTGTTGGTGGTGGTAGATTTGCCCTGCAGATTTTGATCAGATAGGAGCAAGTGCTAGGTTTAACAGATAGAGAAAAAGTCTACTTGGAGTCAGTAGAGATGATCTTTTAGGTATTAGAGAGCAAAAGTGCTAACAACAGGATGCTTAAAAGTAAGAAAAGAAAAAAACAGCAGCAGCACTAGACTAGAGAGATATGATAGTAGTAAGTAGGTTTTACCTGTTTAAAAGTTTAAGGTTTAGTGGAAGTTACTATTTTAAAATTTTAAAATGGACTGAAAAGGGGTGGTTACTGGTTTTTTTTTGTATTTTTGTTATGAAATACTGTAGGAATTTAAATAAATGAAGGTAATTTGGGGGGTGGAAGTCAAAGTGAGTGATGGTTTCACATAAGCCAGCAGCCAGTGAGAAATTAGAGATGGTCAGATTAATATAAGATTAACATAAGAGGAAGACACTAGAAAGAGACAGTGGTATTGGGTGAAAGGCAATACAGAAATACAAAAAATAACAGTCCCAGTATTTTGTGATTTAACATGACCAACTGGAATGCCAACTGAAATGGTACATATGGCAACTGTAACCCCTTGGAAGTAGTGTATACGTAGTACTCCTTTGGTGGTATACCTGCTAGTTTGCATTGATTAGTTTCTTCTTTGAAGCCCTGGTGTGTTTGTATATTTACAAGGTCTTTTTCTACTGACTCTTCATCTAACTCTTTTAAGACACTAACTTCTACAATGGCATACTCATATTCTGGAAGTTCTTTTCCATTTTGTGCTGCTTGTTTTGCCAAAGTATCAGCTAATGCATTTAACTTGTAAGTTTCACTGGTTGGCTTTTGATGTGCTTTTACTTTCAAAATGCTGTACTGTCCATGTTGATTTGATATTGTTATAACTTTATATATACCTTTTAATACTTCAGCATGCCATAATGGTTTACCTGCACTATCCACAAATCCTCACCTTACCCAGGTTTCCATATGCAGTCTTAAAGAATATACTACATAAGCACTATCTGAAAAAATTTTTTAACAGGGTTGTAATACTTTAGCACATATAGTACTGCCTCCAGTTCAGCTCTTTGAGCTAACATGTGTCCTGGTAACTTGATTAGTTTGGGAGAATCCAGTTGTGGATTTTCTGGAACTATGGCAAATCCTGTCCAGTATCTGCCTTTGGCCCAATATCGTGCTCCATCCACAAAGATGGATGGCTTAAAGAGATCAAAATCAGATGCCAAAATTGTGCAACAGATGACATTATCTTTTCTAAACAGTTATGCTGTTCCCCTTCATATCCCATATAATTGGACAAATAGTATTTGTCCCCTGTCTGTATAGTGACAGTTTTCATTGCAAAAAGTGCCATCCATTTTTCAAAGACTGCCTGACTAATACCATCTATAATTTTATTCATTTCAAAATTGTCTATCAGAGCTTTTACTGTTTGATGTGGTGTTTGTACTATAATGCTGGAAATACAGTTAGGTACTCAGTTTGTTTAATACTCCAGTAAATGGCTAATAATTACTGTACACATGGGTGATAGCCCAATTCTACTGGAGTCATCTTCCTACTACAAAAAGTTATTGGACAATGTTTATTCCATTCTATTGTTGCTACCATGTGGCCATTCCTGTAGTAGTACCACAGACAGTGTCTTTTTCCCTCCTGCTGCTTGTAGTACAAATGATAACTTTGGTGTGAGTGCCATTAATTCTGTAGCTTGTGCTAATTTTACTTTTATTTGTGAAAATGCCTCATTTTCATGGGGTCCCCACTCTAAAAAGGTGCAATTCTTTTGTTCCTGTAAAATTCTGTATAGGGGAGCAGCCACGGCTGCATAATCCTCTATAAATTCCCTGCTGTAATTCATGATTCCCATGAATTTATGTAGGTCTGCTATAGTCAGTGGTTTTTCCATTTATAAAGTGCCTTGCGCACGTATAGGGCAAGGAGACCTTCCTGTCGGTTTTATAATAGTACCTAGAAACTTGACTTCTTGTGACATAAACTGAATTTTTTCACTTTTAACCTTAAATCCTCACTGTTATAGAGTATGAAAAACACTTTTAAGAAGTTGTATATGCTCCTCTACTGTCTCTGACTGAATTAAAATGTCATCAGTGTAATGTAACACTGAATCATCCATTTCCAAATGTTGTAGAATGGATCCTACTGTCTGATGAAAAATAAGTGGACTATTTTGAAATCCTTGTGGTAACCTTGTCATGACATATTGCTGTTTTTTTAAATGTAAAGGCAAATCTTGGCCAATCTTTTTTTATGAGTGGTACTGCAAAAAAGCCATTTGCTAACTCTATTACTGTAAACAACTTACTTTGTGGCTTAATATGTGCAGCCAACTCTGGGACTCCTGAAATCAAATGTGCTCTAGGAGTAGTATATTGATTAACCTTCCATAAATCAATAACAAGATGATAGCTACCATCTTTTTTCTTGACTAGCCAGATTGGTGAATTTGTAGGACTGTTGCCTTTTTTGTATAATCCCTTCCTTTTCCCATTCTGCAATACATTTTTCCATATGTTTTTCTGCCTCCCTAGGAATAAGATATTGTTTTTGAAAAGGTGGTATATAGTCTTGATCACTGCCTACCCCTACTGGGCTTTCTAGTTTCCCACAATCACTGGGACCCTTGACCACAGATTTGAGAATTGATGTTGTAAATGCTTCCACACATCTTCACTGTCTGTTTTCACATATTCTGTAGGTTTGTCAGGTTTTTCAGATATAGAGATTGCATAACAACCTGAACTTTGCTCTCCCTCTCCTTTTTGCTCATCTGCTATCCACAGGATTCCATTAGGTAGATCAATTACTATGCCCAAAGGCCCTAAAATGCCCATACCAATAATTGTAGTTGAACAAGATGGATGCAGTAAAAATGCACCCTTCCATATCTGTTTCTCTTGGCTAAACTTTATGTCCACATTTTGGCTACTCACTGCATAGCATCCTGTGCCATCAAATGCTGAAATGCAAACCTTGTTTATAGGATTCACAGGTAACTGTCTGTTTGTGACAAATACTGCTGCTCCTCTCTCTAATAAGACATTCTTCCATAGTGACCCCTCTACCCAGATATCAATCAGTGGTCATCCATCTCGACTCTTTTTAAAAGTAGTCAGGAAAGATACCAGAGTAGGGGGGGCACATCCCTATTGCAAGGAGATCCACTCATCCTCCCCTTTATGGTCAAATGCAATATGACATATCTCATGTTTTTGCTTGTCATCCTCCTCTGTGTCTGAGTGATCTAAATATTTAGGCTTTTCAATCTCTTTTCTTAACTTTTGCCTAGCTATTCCCTCTGCCTTTTCTATCAAATGTTTTGGATTTATAGGTGAAACTGCTTGAAAATCTACAGGGCATACTTTCCCTTTTCCTGTATACTAATGGCTCTTATAGGTATTTTTACCAATATTGTAAAGTTTTTGTACATAATCATGCTTTTCTGACTTTTCTTGTAAATTCTTTGGCTCTGTTTTTGGAAACACCCCCTGTTCTTCCTTCTTTTTATGCCAGGTTTGTAATGATCACAATTTTGTTTAACGTGTCCTGTTTTTTTTTTTTTTTTTACAAAAGAAGCATGTTGGTGCCTTTTGTTCATTACTTCTGCCTGATCCTGGTGGTATAGACATAGAGGCAGGAGCTGGTGGTGCAGATGCAGCTCTTTCTGCTGGAGGTTGGTCACACCACCGTTGCCTTCCCTTGTTTTTTACTTCACCATTTACCTCAAATGGCTCACTATCATCTTCAAATGCAAAGATATGGTGTGAGTATAATGTCCCATCATTGGCCATAGTCTGTCCCCTCATTTATTTTTGTACCAAATCAGTGAGGGTATCAGAATTTTCTTCATAGATATATTTAATATCCCCTGTCACCCCTATGACTTGCTCTAAAAGGCAATGTATTAGCTGCTTTTGTATTTCTCGTTTTCCCATGTCTCTGCCTGATTTTTGATATATGATTTGAAAGGCAAGCCTAAAATATTCACTTTGTTCCATTACTTTATCTCTAATAATAATTTTGAAATTATCTAATAACTTAGCTGTGAGAGGCTGCCCTTGTGTAAATGCCATTAGAATGTCTGTCATACGTCCTAAATTACTGTTTAACTGATAAGCATCTTGCTTTAACTGAATGAAAGTTTTAAAACATTTGGGTATGAAAATCCAGAAACGTCTAAGTAATACATCTGTCCATATACCGGATCCTACTCCATATGCCACCCATTCTTCAAATGCAAGCATGTTATAAAATATGCCTTTTTTATCATTCCACTGTGGTAAACTCTGTAATAACCTAGACTGTGTATATAAATCTGTAGTGGTTCCCTGTCCCTGTTCTATAATTTGGACTGGTTTTGCATTTTTTAACTCTTCCTTAAGCTGGGATATCAAGACAGCACATCTACAACTACTCATCACCTTTCTTTTTATATTTGGTGATGTATTTTTAAAACTTGTCTTAATCCTTTCCATAGCATCTAGTGAATTTATTTTCCTAACATTCTTTACACTCATTTCACAATCATCTCATTTATCAATTTCAACCTCTTCTTCATTTTCAATACTCTCAGTACAGTTACTTTCATCCTCCTGAAATATACATTTTTTATCTGAGTCATCTTTTATTAATTCATCCTCTTTTTCATGAACACCTTTCCCCGTACTTCCTCATTATGTTCAGATATTACAGTACTTTCATCATCCTGCTTTATATTGCTTAATCGTTTAAAATCAAACCAAAAATGCCCTTCACTTTACATAGTCTACAATCCTTTTTACAATTATTCATCATATTTCCCTGCATTGATGACATCTTATTTTTTGTATACTCATTTATCAGATAACTGAAATTCCCCCAAAATCAAGTTTTCTGCTGTCCCATATACCTGATTGTTCCTGTGTTGCCATCCACATATATTGGTATATGCGTTATCACATCTTTTTCATATTTTAAAATTACATCCACTTCCCAGAAGATAGCTTCCCTGTCAATGAACAAATAAATGTTTGAAACACTATGTGCTTTAGTCATGGAATGAGTTTTATGACAGACTATATGAAGTTTGCATGTTGTACCAGTGTCCATGAAAGTTTTTAGTGAGAGCTTTGTTTAGGGTTGATGAACTGGTGAAGCTCAGTTAAACCACAGGTACACATGTGATGTGTGTGTGTGTGTGTGTGTGTGTGTGTGTGTGTGTGTGTGTGTGTGTGTGTGTGTGTGTGTGTGTGTGTGTGTGTGATTCTAACTTTGTAGATAATGGGTTGGCATAGAAAACAAGTCTGCATTTTCAAGATTCTGCTTCATTGACCTATTATTGAGTAAGGTTATTCCATTACTGGCTGTATATAGTGTGATGAATATCCCATGTACATAGTATATAACGTTCCCCTGGCTCTATATAGTGTGATGAATATCCCATGTACATAGTATATAACGTTCCCCTGGCTGTATATAGTGTGATGAGTATCCTATGTACATTGCATATAAGGATTCTCCTGGCTGTATATTATTGAATATCATATGTACATAGTACATAAGGCTTTAACAATGTAGGAGGGAGCAGACTGGAAACTAAATTTTCATTAGTGGTTATTTTTAGTTGAATGACTGGTGTATACTTGAAAGTTGTTGATTTTTAAGGCTTCTGATAAGCACCCATATATTTTGCTGATGTTTTATTTATTGTGTGTAACCATTCATTGTTATTTTTGATGCAAAGTTGCAGGTGTTACATTCATGCAGTTGTACTAAATTCTTGAAGCTGTACTTCTGTAGGTATTTTGTGAAAAAGGAGTCATGGGTTCAGTGGGACCTACCTGCCCAAAATGTGAAAATGCATAGGCAATTAAATGTAACCCCCAAAAGTCATCTGGACTATTGGTGAGGAAGCTTTCTCTTTTTACTAATGGTTTTCCCTGGAGTTAACTGGGAAGGATTTGTCTGTGAACATTGTTGACTAATTTCTCAGACACATTTTCAATGCATAAGTTATCTGACAACCATAATTAATTGCTGCATAGTAGTGTTAGTCACCTTCTACTTTCTAAGCTTGCTTAAAAATAACTAGGATTTCCTATACATGGCTAAAGATGTACACATTATAAGAAAAGCCTAACTAGCTGGTAAATACGTTTTTGCATCATATACTAGATATAGTCTGTAGTTAAGTATGAGGCGTGAAGGTATGAGCTGCTAATGAGCTTCATCGTGTAACCCAAGGTTTGATTCCCTTCATATCCATCTGCCTACTGTATGACTTCCAGAAAGCAATTTAACCAGAGAGTGTTTTAGGGTTACCCCGAAAAGAAACTTTTACTTCATGGGTTTACCAAGTTAACAAATGAATAAAACAAAATAAATAAAAATAAAAAAGTAAAAAAAAAAATCCTTTGCAGATCCATTTAGCAAATGAATAAAATAACAATGGATTCATAAATTCCACTGCAGAAATGGCCCCGAAGAAGTCCAGACAACTTCTTCCATGATAGCTAATCCTCTGCAAAATAACCATTGAAGGGCTTATTATTTTATAGAAAAAAAGATAATGCCTGATGAGAATGTGATGCATATCCAGTGTTTTGAAAATCAAGTTGTGAGGGAACGTTCCCAATTGTAGAGCAGTATATGATATGATTATTATCAATGGCCTCTGCTTTATAAAATGTCCTTGTATGATTGTTACTTCAGAGATGTCACTGACTAAAAGTTATATCCTTGTAGACCTCTTCCATCAACTTAGTAAAAAATAAATGGGTTATATGACTTTTTCTTGAATTAAGACTAGGTTAAAAAATACATTTTTCTAATTAACAGTTATGTAAATGAAGAAGGAGCATCTTAAAGCTGCCTTGTGAAAGTGAAAAGAACACATACCACTTCAGAAGAGGATGCCTCGGTAGAATTCATTTTACAGACATAATTAAATACCACTCATTATAAACAGCTGTTGTAAGTATAGACTAAGCTCAGTTCTGTAACGTTAGCCACAGCTTTCATTTGAATGTTCACAGTGTTCATTAAAGCCCTCATTTAGAAACATTATGTTTATAAATATCTTTTTGTTTGGCATTTGAGTGCGCTTATAGGAATATTCTATTCTGAAAACATCAAAGCAGAGGGACTTAGCAATAAGCCACTAAGAGCGTATTTCTAATTCCAGTTAATGCAACAAATCCCTCATCTAGTAATTAAAATTTAAAATTGTATCATCATTTAATCATATCTAAACAAGGCACAGCTCTACATGAATAAAACTGCAAATATTGTAGAATGCATCAGAAGTCAGTATCTGACCTTCTAATTTAGGTCTATTCATCAACAAGCAAACGTTGATCTGCAAGGGTAAAATGTATATGCAGGTTGCCACATTCTGCATCTCAGTAAAATGTATAGAGGAGTGCACAGAGGCCAGATGTTAGCACTGCTTTGCAGTGCTTATTTTTTTATTTTTATTTTTTTGTCTGGTTCCTAGCTGAAATACCTTTTTCTTGTGTCCACATGGGTCTTCACTGGTTACTCCAGTTTTCTCCCACATTCCAAAGACACAGCTTAGGTAAAATGTTATCATCCAAATTGCCCATAGGTATATAACACAAGCACACACGTGTGTGTGTGTGTGTGTGTGTGTGTGTGTGTGTGTGTGTGTGTGTGTGTGTGTGTGTGTGTGTGAGTGTTTGTGATTGCCCGCACGTGTCTAGCAGCAGACTGACATCCTTTCCATCATAAGCTTATCTGCCTTATAGTTACTGATTGGCAGGATGGACTCCTGCTCCCCCATAACCTTGAATGAGATAGTGTATAATCGGAGAATGAATGAAGGAATTAGTTAAATGAATGAATTAGTCCATGTTATTCTTGTGATGGTTAATCAAACTATAACAAATACTTCTGTACTGCATTTATTCATAATTTTTACAGCACTGGAAAAAAGTGAAAATTATGTTCTGCTACTTCCTGTAATCTTCATTTAAACAGCAATGTCTGAATTAAAAAATATGTCCCCATAGCTCATCTAAAGGTTGTTATTCAAAACAGGGGTCCAAACAGAGCCCTCATGAAAAACTAATTACTGGATTCAGTGAGCTATGATATGCCATAAAATGATTTAGCAAAGCAATATATTAATTGTTATATGATTAAGGTTAACAGGCTCACATTGCACTGACATCAGTTACTCTCCATGGCCAGCTATGCTGGCTGGGAATGAATAGACAAGTAAAAAGTAAAGAGTAAAATGTTTTACTTGTAAAACTCTGTGTAGCTGCACATAACAGCAACAGCATTTGACTGAATGGGGGTGCATGCAAGGACTGATGTCACAACAATCCAAGCACACACTGCTGTATCACAAGTACACCTCTGTATTCTGTGCATATATTACCAGAATTAGGTGCTTTTTGTTTTCCCAGTTTCATCAGTAAATGTCAGCAGTTTACTGCTGCACATAGCTCTCAAGTTCTTTGCTCAAGAATTCTAGACAAACCCAAATGTAATTGGGGAACAAAGGACCAAAACAAGGCTCAATTTGTAAATATTACTCTTATTCTCTTAAAACGTTAATAGAAAAACAGGTTTTGTGCCAACATGCATTAGATAAACAGACAAGGAACATAGTCTGTGGTTTGCCAGAAAATCAAAAATTTTTTGCAGGATACAGTAAAATATGAAGCAAAATCAGGAAGCGTTGAGAGCTGTTCTTGCCTATTTAATTATTTCTAAAATCCCTGTTTGTCATGCTAAATAGCTCCACAGCAATCACCCTTGTAGATTAGTATGACTTGTTTTGAATCTGGTCCAGTACATCCGTGAAGGGTGCTTATAATGTTTTTTTTATTGTTTTAACTAAGTCACCAATAAGAAAATAGTATACAGACATATACACTGTTACTTTTTTTCCACTGTAGTTTCCTCTGAACTCTATTCCAAAGTACATATTTGGGTTTGCAGGATGGTTTTGCTCATGACAATAATTTGCATTGCAGATATGATTAGGAGCTATTTCCACATTGATTTGGTAGGCAGACAACAAATTCTGCAGTTCATGTCTCCTTTGGCAATGGATAAGTGCAATGAGCAAAATTACTTTGCAAATAGTGTTACTTTCACAACTGTTACAGAACACAACAAAGACAAACAGAGAGACAGACAAAGACAGATGGCTAGGTAGAGAAGCACATATATAAACTAACAGCAATCACTTTGTTTTGCTTCACATTTATACTTACTACACTTGTTTGTTTTTTGTGTACAGCTAGACATTCTGTGCATTATTAAATTATCAATTCAAAGAGAAAAGTAAGTGAGCACATCTCCTTTATTCACTGTTGCAGGAATCATTACTACATCTGGCATGCCTATGTAAACACACATGCATTCTGCATGATAACTATAGCATATCCATGACCTTTTCATGCATGTCAAAATATATTTCCATTTCAAGGTACCCATTTCTAGTTCATTACTCACACGGGCGTTAATACTGCAAACAATCCTTTTGTTTAAGCATTTACTTCAGGAACTGAGACTCTGAATTAATTTTAATTACCTATTGCATCTCTTGCCATATACCTAATAGTACTTTATAGCACTCAAGTACTTATATTATTATTTATTCAGGATGACAGAAATGATTCATTCAGTGACAAATTTAGCACAAATATTGCAGTGTATGGTGCCATGTTACTGTGATTCAGAGATGAATTTAGCACATATATTGCAGTGTATGGTGCCATGTTACAGTGATTTACTGACAAATTTAGTATAAATATTGCAGTGTATGGTGCCATGTTACTGTGATTTACTGACAAATTTATTACAAATATTGTAGTGTATGGTGCCATGTTACTGTGATTTACTGACAAATTTAGTATAAATATCGCAGCGTATGGTGCCATGTTACAGTGATTTACTGACAAATTTAGTATAAATATTGCAGTGTATGGTGCCATGTTACTTTGATTTACTGACAAGTTTATTACAAATATTGTAGTGTATGGTGCCATGCTACTGTGATTTATGACAAATTTAGTATAAAAATTGCAGTGTATGGTGCCATGTTACTGTGAGTTACTGACAGATTTACTACAAATATTGCAGTGTATGGTGTCATGTCACTGTGATTTACTGACAAATTTAGTACAAATATGTGTATGGTGCCATGTTACTGTGATTTACAGATGAATTTAGCACAAATATTGGGGTTCCTGTCAGAAGATTGAAGACGCATTATGTCGAATGTGTCTTTGTCGAACTGTAAATGTCAAAAAAGCAAAATGATGAAGCGGCTTTTAAGCAAATTCTTTCCCTGGGAAAGAAGTTGCTTGGTCGCTTCCGTCACTTTGCCATTTTCAGCACTGTAGGGTGATCTCAGAGTTGGTATATTTAAGTAGGGGGGTGTGGCGGGACACAACAAAATAGTGTTTAGTGTGTTTTTTTGGGGGGGAAACAGCACTTTTTTTTCCCTGGCTGTTTGCTCTTTTTTGTTTTCGTTCTTTTGTGATCGATATAACAGCGTTCAATCTTTTGATTGTTCGCTGTTATAACATAGATCCAAATATTGCAGTGCCTGGTGCCATGTTATTGTTCATATTTTGATGCCAGGCTGCAATTTTCCCAAGAATCTAATGCTAATGCACATAATGAATCATCAGTGGAAAAGTTGGCTTTTGTCTACTTTTGCCATCAGGTGAATGTAATACTAACTAGTAAATGTTTAGAGTGACAGTAAGGGGAATAAGCATAGAGGAGATAGTGATGAAGATAAATTAGGCAGTCACTGGTGGTAACTGATGCTCCACAGTGTCAGAAGCCTGGAAAAACTTAATCACATAAACCTGCTCTATGCTAAATCATTTAAAGGATGCAGAGATAAGCATTGCACAAACCTGGCTACCACACCTTAATTTCAGGTGTGGTTTAGGGACAAGGGAGAAAAGTAGGAGGTGGTTATGTTAGTTTAGAATGGGATGAAATGCACAGTTAATGATATGGAAGAAAAAGAAGACCATTCAGTGATGCTGGCCTTAGGCTAGGTGCAAAGTAGGATATGTGTATTCAGTGGGTAAGCTGCACTGACCGTAACAAGCAGAAGAGAACAGTGGCAGCAATTTTCCACACTAGGGTAATGTCATGGAGATGCACATCATGGAAGACCTTAATATTCCTCCTGTGAACCACCATGCAGGATACTTGTTGTGGTGGAAGACAGCCTTAAACAACAAGTTAAAACCCTAGTGAGGAAGAAGAATTCCTTGACTTAGCTTTCTGAGATGCGATCAGAATGACACAGACAGAGGTCAGAGGCATATTGGGCAACAGTGGCCAAGATGCAGTGTGTTTCATGTTCCCTAAACTATGGCTAGAAAATATAACAATGATGGAGTTTTAGGGCTACAGGATTCCAGATCTTCATTTACTAGGGAGCAAAGTGAAAAGTAATATGGAAAGGTAGCAGGAAATGAATAGAGCACCCTGTAGATTATAAAAATTGTGACAAACCTAACACAGCATGATTAAAGCCATAAACTGACAGAGCGGAGGTTGAGAAGTAGGACAGGTAGATAAGACTTAATAATTCCACGCTGGAAATGAACTGTAAGAGAATTCAGCACTTAATTTATAAAGAATGTACAATGCTGCCAGCTTCTTATGGCTTAATGGGCACAGTTTTATGTTCAATTATTTCCTGAAAATGTACATGAGAGGGTGTTTACTAAAAAGTAACAGAGGTTATGTATGTAGCTCATACCTGAAAACCACAGCTGAGTAATTACTTTAAGAACTGTATGTTCACTATAATCATATCATTTTAGCTTTATGCAAAAGTTATTGGATATAGTGTATCTTCTGCAAATGGAGATGCTTTGCTATAGGATTCACTATTTTTTCCTGTGTGTGTGTGTGTGTGTGTGTGTGTGTGTGTGTGTGTGTGTGTGTGTGTGTGTGTGTGTGTGTGTGTGTGTGTGTGGTATGTTATATATTATGGGACTATGGGATCTTATATTTGTTTATCATATGTGTAACAGTAATCCTAGTTTCAAATGTGAGATACATTCCATTTTGAAAGAAATAAACGTGAAGTGTAGACCAAAAAACGACTGCTCGCACAAAAATCAGTTTAGTACTTTAATTTGTTTACTCACACCAACTTGTGATGGTGTGAGCAGTCATTTTTTGGTCTACACTTCACGTTTTTTCTTTCATTTGACTTAGTTGTTGTGTAGTAGCGGTGTTCTGTTATTTATTTTTATACACTCCATTTTGTATAGCAATATCTATAGTTCACTTGTCTTACTAGCAACTGTTCTGATGTGCTCATTCTGTGACAGGTTCTGACCCAGAATGACTTCAAGATGCTAGATAGCAAGGGAACTGATAGTACTGGAATCATCTGCAGCAAGGATGGAGGCACCTTTCCTCCATGAGGAATTTCTATTCCCCAAAAAGCCTTACCTTGGTCACACTATGGTTGATAACATAGTTGAAAGTTCAACCTAAACTCGAAGTGGCAGTGGACTTTCGCAGTCCAGTTTCAACAAAGGTAAATTTATGACCCTGAGAAATAGATCTGAGTCATCAGCATACTGATATAGTTGTTTTTCGCTGCCAAAAAACATTTACGTAAACTAGGAAAATAAGTGGTTCCAGGACAGATCTTTGTATAATCCCTGTAAGGATTATTTCTGGGATGAGGATTATAGCTATTCATTAGGCACTTATCAGGACAGCTGTGAAAAATAAGATACTTTTTAATTGTATCAATTGATCTATAACAAAACACTCTTTGATGGATATTATCTTTGGCTTTTTGCCCTTCACCAATTAATATGTGGCGTCTTTTTTTCTGGAAATTCTTGTTTTCAGCAATGATTGCATACTCATTATGATGTAGGTTATGAGGTAATAAATCATCTATGTAAGTATAATTGTCCCCAAGACCCACTAAAGCAAGTACTGGAGGAAGCTATTCCAAGAGATTAGCAGACATAGATTACAGTAAATGCCAGTGGCTGACCACGCATTTTGAAAAAGTATGTAATTGTTAGTCCACTAAGGAGTAAGACTGGCAGCTGTGAGCTGAGCCTTTTCTATAGCCACGATGAAGAACCACTGAGCCACCAGCATAGCCACCTTAGAAAATACCTGATAAGGCTGTGCACCTACAAAGGGTGAAGAAGACCCTATTTTCAGTTTTTACTTTCACAAGAATCAGGTAGAAGAAAAACCTGTTTTCAAAGACAAAACCTGACTAGCTCTTCAGGAAAGATGCAATAAATGTGAAACACCCCAGAAGTAGAGCAAAGGGATCTCCATACCTACAGGCCTAAAGCTCCTGGAAGTTGTGGCAGAGGTGCTGCCACTAGAAATTAACTTTAGCCCACGGATGCCAGCAAAATCACAAACTTACATCCCCAACAACAGACAGACAAGCCTGTTCCACATAAAGTACCAACACTGGGAGGTTGAGGGATTCTTCAGAAGGAGACAAAAACTTGCACTCTGAAAGAAGCTCCTTGTTCTATCAAAACTCTACCTCATTCATGCTGTCCAGTGGGAAAAGTGGTCCATAATCCATTGTGAAAAACTCATTTCTATGCAAACAGGCCTTCATAGCCCCCACAAGTCCCAGTTCCAGAGTAAGCTAACTGAGATGGCATATAGTGCAATTACATCCAAACTGACAACAATATCCAGGAAACCCAAATAGAAGACTTCCCAGTAGCTTTTAGTCTCAAAAGAACCCAGATGGCCTAGGAAAAAATGTTCAGGATTAGGATTAGGCAATGAGGTAGATTTACGTGGCACCAAAATAAGATGAGATATTCTCAGAAAAAATTGAGAAAGGTTCATAGAAACATCAAGATACAGAAATCCTGAATCCACACCCTACTCAGCTTCCTGTGGGTATAAAGAATGCATTCAAATAATGGAACCATTAAGAGAAGGGAAATTGGTATAGGGAACCCCAAAACAAAAAAAGGTAGAAAATAATCACCTCAGCACCCATGTCCTATCTGAAGACCCTGTAGGTAAGGGCAAGACCATTTTCCCCTAGGGGTGGAAGGACTGTTCACCAGACTGCCCCAACTCTGAAGAATTAGTTTAGATATGCGCTCTGGTAAAACACCTACAGCAGTGGTTTAGGGGGGCAGATCTGAATGGCTACCAGCATATTCTTACACAATGGCATGAAAGCTACATAGCCAGTAAGCCCGGGAATAAGGCATAATTCTGGACTTACAATTATTGTCTATAAAGGAGAATTGTCTTGGGTCCCCTTGCCAAACAATGCTATAAAATATTGACTATGTGCTAGGCTGAAACAAGAGAAGGTAAAACAAAACACGTTTCTGGCCAGAAGGGTAGAGATCTTAACCCCATGTCCAAAATACCCTAATGGGAGCCTAGATGAGCTCTATCCTCTTCCCATCAGCAGCTGTCCTGGTGACAGCAGCAGGAGCACCTTGGAAACAAAAGCTGCTCCTTCTTGTTCAATGAAGAATGTCTATGAATCCAATGCTAAAAGTCCATGTCTGAAGTATGTTTAAGGCCACATCAAAGCCTTCAAAACTATGACAAAATCCATAACCTAGCGTGTCTTTAAGCACTGTAAATAATACAGCAGCATGACATTCATGACCAGAAGAGACATACAGGTCCAAAATTAGGGCAGAGCTACATATACCTGCACCCATTCCAAAGCTGTCAAACCTAGGCCTCTTAGACCATCTACAGTAGAAGAGGCAACCATCAATGAAACAACAATCTTCAACCCTACAAGGGTAACCACTGAGTAGAAAATAGAAAGTGCTTCTGAAAAAATGCAAATGTCTTCCAAAACTGCAAATGAGGAAGAAGAGGTTCCTCTAATAACTACCTCCAAGAATTCTGAGAAGAACTACCTTCCACTCTTCACCTTAAAAGTTAAAGGGGTTGTTGAAATTAGGTTGAGGTGAAAAAATATCATGGCAAAAAGGAGTGAATCACAGTTGTATATTTTATTCATTTTAATTCTACTGAAAGTTGTGCTGCGGCACCAAAGGTAAGTTATTAAAGTTTTACAATATTTTGATAGACATTTTTTCTTTTGCTTATTAATTGTTAACATAGTAGTGGTTATCTCTTCCCTTGCTTGTAAAACTGTATGTAATAGTTTATATGAATGAATTTTTTTTCCATGGATGAAATTTGTATCTTATTGTAATCCTACATGCATGATGTAACTTTCCCTACATTGTAAAATTGTATATATTAACTACTGTGCTATAATTTTGTGTATCCTCCATTTATTGTAATAACTACTGTTCATAAATATGGAGCTTTTCTCCCCGGGTCTCTGCTGAAAAAGGACTTGTGTTCAGTTGGACTTTCCCCGTAACCAAATGTAAAATAAAATAAATAAATATTACTTAGCTGTATGCAGTGCATCTGAGAAAATGATACAAAACCATCTAAACAAGGAAACTCCCTCTGTGCTTCTACAAACAGGACCCAAATGGTTCCTCAAGAGAGTTGGATTTAAAGTGAAAAAATGGGCAAATGAACATATCACCACACTTCTTCTAAAATGGAATAACCTCATCTACTACAGGGGACAATCAAGTATGGGTCTGTGAGCCTATTGCAACAACTCTACCATATCAGTACTTGCAGAGGAGGAGAAACCTGATATGCAGAAGAGTGCAAGACCAAGAAGGTTCATTACCAACTCTACTAACCCAGAAGGATGGTGTTCTTGATGGGGACAGAAATGTACTCTAAGAGTATCTGGCTGTCACAGAGAAGGGGGAGCTAACAAATGATACATGATCTTGCACCTAAGTTGAAGAAAGGACATTTTCTTCTTCATCTTCATGGAAGGACACAGGAAAATGGTCCCTTTGAGCATGATGCAAAAATGTCACTTATTGAAACCTACTGTGTTTGGCAAAGGAAAACTGCTTCCTTGAAGGGACCCACTTATCATGGCAGGATGACTGCAACCATTTCAATCTGACAGGGAAACATCAGAGTCCTCAACCCTAGCCATAGTAGCCACACAATCCAAGAAACTGAGGTATGTCAATGAGCCCAGATGAATAGCCACATACATGGTTTAGAAAATGTATTCCTGGAACCCAGATTACTGGAGTTCCCTGAACTTTTCTAGTATCACATAAATGAAGAATGAGAACTTGGATAGATAACATGCAAATTAAGAGCCTTAAGCCCCAGCATGGCAGCTCTTTGCCATAGCTGTCCCAATCTCTAGACTGCCAGTCATTTGGGGAGCGGTTTAATGGAGAGGAACATGCCCAATTGCCCCACCCCAGACCACACAAGAGTCATTTTAGGGATACTTATACAGTAAATCTCTACAAATACCTGCAGATCTATACCTGACATAGTCAATATTGGGGACACAGCAGCAGACTGAGGGTGTCTTCCAGCTTCAAAGGTGACATCCTTAAAGAGTGACACAAATGGGTGATGACCAGTATGCCCAGCAGTTGCTTACTCCAGGAAAAATTCATGAAAGGGGAAAGGAGGCAAAATATCATTGAGTTACAAAAGCACATGAAAATAAGACCATCCAAAGAGAGAGCTGAGGAACTGGGGTGCTAGAAGATTTCATCCATGTTAATGACAAAGACCTCACCACTGCAGATTCCCCATAAGAACCTGCACAGACCACTGTGTTTTTGAGAAACCCTGAACAAGGAATCATGTAGAAATGTATACAAACATGACAGAAGCACAATTTGAGTGTCAGGCAGAATGAGGCCCATGCATTACTATATCCATACAAAGGTAGCAAATGAAGGTGAACAGGCCTCCCCAGGGCTGGAATTACCATCATACTGAAGTTCCTAAGGGCTATATCCTACATTAGGTACTCAAAATCACACCAAGAATAAAATAAGAGTCCATCAGGCCCATGGACCTCAGTGCAGATTTACCCAATAGCATGACTGATCAACCCTTCTGGGTCCAGATAGAAATCTTGAGAGAGGTCTTAGTCCTGAGTGCCCCAAGCTATAACCAGGTAACTTGAGAAGCATCTCCCTGAGATCCAGCTTGAAAGACTGAAGTAAAAACCTGTAAACTAAGGAACTGATGGCACAAGTACCCTGGGATACAGTCAAAGGGTGTGGACTATGGAAATCCTCAACCACCATAATGATAGAAGAGAATAGAAGGACCATGAGGGTAGGACTCAGCCAGTCCACAAAATCAAGTTTCCAGTAAAAAATAAACACCAGTTTTCTCATGAAGCAATGAGTGTGTCTCTCCCACCAGACCTATAAGGAGCCTTCTTCCCAAATCTGGTTCAGAATTTGGATGCGTTTCTAAAATCCTCAACAATTTCAAACAGAAGGGCATGCAAACTCATGAGCTTTTACCAATGACAGCAAATATCAATATGTTAACTGTGTAAATATCAAAAAAGAATTGGGGAACATGATGGATGAGTGCATTTATGCAGATGACAAGTGCCATCATGCCATGAATTATCACAAGCATGTGACTTCTCAGACTGCAGAAACTTTACAAAAACTGATGCCAGAATCTGATTGTTACAGATGATTAATCCAAACATAACACTCATCAGAAAAGGTCTTTGATGATGGATTTATTGTGTATCTTGTTTAGAAATATAACAGTTTATAATGCTATATATAACTGAGGGGGGCCCACACTACTGAAAGCTTTAAACAGTTTAAAACTTACAACTATGTCATCTCTACAGGGGAACCGTTTCTTAGGATGGCCAGTGACATTTAACAGTGCAATTTCAAATCCATGTGAAGGGCAGAAGTTGAGCTGTATGCATGAAGAAAGTGAGCTGTACACCATATAGTTGTAAAGTTGCTTAGGATCACACTGTCAGAGGCCTATAAGTACAAGTTATTCCTTATCACTAGGTCTATCTTTATGTATTAAGATAACTTTAGTCTGTTTAGTTATTAAATGTTAAGGTTAGTGTGCAAGGCGTCAAGGGTATATTTTCAGCCACAACATTGGTAAGGATATACGCCTAATTACAGCACAGAGGTAAAAGGTCATGAGCTGCACAGTCAGGCATTGTACATTTTATGACTTTATCTTTTTTAATATATTTAAATATCATAGTCTCCTATTAACACAGCAAGTAAGATATGATAATATTATTTGTTGCCCACAACTTAAAGTATACATAGCAGAGACGCTTCTGACTTCTCCAGGCTCAGGTTTTCAAGTATCGTGATAGGTCTCTAAGCAGTATCAGTTGTTTTGGATCAGCCCCAAAAAAATTGGCTAAAAAAGTGCAGAAATTTCAGAGTAAAACCATGAATAGCTGGTGACTTCCAAAAAAATGAATTCCCATTAACATCTAGAGTTAACTGACTCAGAGTCTTGAAACTAAACAGTGTTAAGGAGGATAGAATCTCCAGAGATCTCATGTTTAGAAACTGCTGTTGATTATGTTTTATGATGGATGCTTCAAAATCCTTGCAGAAGACTTCAGGAATGTAGTTGGGTGTGTGTGAATAGACAATACTGCTGTATGAGCATGCACAAGATGCTTCAGACATTTCTAGAATTTTTGCAGATTCTGTTGATTTTTGGGAAGCCACTAAATTTGATACACTACCTCCCCATTTCTAAGGTCCAGAAAGTGAACGCAGTGTTTCATCATCATCATGAGCCTCCTTTTTCCTATTTTCTACATGGGGTTGGGGAATCGTGTTAACTGTCACCATCTTTCTCAGTTCAATGCTACACTCCTGCCTTCTTCGACACTCATGCCTGACTGTCACACAATCCATCCACCTCTTTGCTGGACGTCCTTATTTCCTCTTACCTTCTTCATGTCTGTCCCAAATCTTCTTCACCAGATTGTGTTCTGCTTTTCTGCATGTGTCCAAATCACCATAATCTGTTCTCCTTCATCTTTTCTGCAATAGGAGGTACTTTGGCTTCTTTTCTTATGTCCTCATTTCTCTGTCTGTCCCACAGTGTGCATCATACCATCCATCTCAGGCACTTCATCTCCATCACCTCTAGCTTCTTCATCTGCTCTGCCTTTACTGCCCAGGTTTCTGTACCATACAGTTGTACTGGTCACACCACTGTCTTATACACCTTGCTTTTCATCTTCTTTGGCATTCGTCTGTCATAGACTATACCTGACACTCTATGCCTGCTGGCTGCAGCCCCTCTGATTCTAGCTTTGACCTCTTCAGTCAGAATTCCCCTTCTCCTCAACCACCCCTCCTAAATACTTGAAGCTATTTACCTGTTCCCCTATCTTCCCTTCTATCTCAATTCTCAGCTTCTTCTGATTTCCCCAGTTTGTTGCCATTACCACTGTCTTATCTGTGCTTAGTTTCATCCCATATGCCTTCAGTTTTGCATTCTATTGCTCTATACTTTGCTGGAGTTCTTGATCAGAGTCTGTCTGTAATGCCCCATCATCTGCATACAGCAACTTTGTTGATCTGTCCCCTCCAACCAGTTTCCATCACCAGTATGAACAGCAGTGGGCTTACAGAATATGCAATATTTATTCAGCTTTATATTGGCATCTTTGATGTCCATCTAATCATCAATGTTCTGAATCCTAAAACACCTCAGCAGAAATGTGAAATTGCTTTACATGTATTGGACACCCTCAGTAAGTTTTATTCTTTGGTAATGTGCTGAATCTACTCGTGATCTTCATTAACAGTGGTACTGATGAACCTTTGAAGATTTCAATACGTCAAATGGGATGGCAGAAACATTCAAATAGATTGTGCTAGTCTGCAGTCTTAATTCACAGATTTGCCCACTACTGTGATACTGTGGTATTTGGAGAGGTAAGAGAATAGCAGCAGAATATAATAAGAATGCAAGTATTAAGGTCGTTATTACAGCAGGCCATCAATACACAAAAGAGGATACAGACATTTTCTTTAATGGACCACTGTGGTCAGAAACTCACAATAAAATCTATCTTTTGGCCAGACCTTGAGTTTCTATGTATTCATGTAGCACTTAAAGCAACTAATGTTATTTAGTGTTTTCTGTCCCAAAATGACCTGCCTGAGAAATTGTCATTCTGGTGTCATCTTGATTTTTATGTAAGACTTTATGATCTCACAGTAAAACCTCTGCCCCGCTCAGTATAACATTTTATTTTAGTACCTGTTGTTACCAGATGTTCTTTCCTTTCAGCAGTCCTTTAAAGTACTGTTTAATTTGACAAATTCTGGAGAGGTGGGGTTAATACAATTTATTTCACCAATTCTCTGATTTCTGCTCCTTCTATTTTCCTAATCAAATTGCACAGGTTATTTTTGAATCAGGTTGCAAACTGTAGCAAAATATATTATTTTTTGAAGTGTAAGAATTTTTTAGCAGCAAGCTGTCCTTTTGAAATGACTATCAGTTAGAGGCGTCATGTTTCCTGCATTTGATCCCTTGCTTCCTCCTTCAGCTGTGCCTTACAGATGAAATTAAGAAGTTTTTTGTTTCTGTACAGCAGTAGATTTTATGCTGTTTAATCCAACATATATTTGAGCAAGTCTGCATTTCTAGGCACAACATTTTTGCTGCATCATTTAGGATACAGTTAAGCTAGGGATAATACCTTCTTGTCTGGGCTTTTGTTGGGACAAAATTTTGCAGTGTAGTAGGCAATATGAGGTAGAACTAGTATGGATAATGCCTGAAGAAGGCAACATGAAAGTTCATGCAAACCTAACAATGGGCAAATTGAATAGGTTAAATAGCATTGTAAAGCCACATAATTGAAGAAATAACCAAGTCATATTTTTCTTACATACTTTAGTGTCAAAATCATTTTGCAGGGAGAATATTATGGGCTGGAGAATATTTCAGTTTATTGTGCAGATGCCCTTTAACTGGTACTTGAGGAAAAGCTTAAACCAGAATGTTGTGTTCAATGCCAATATGTGTGCAAGCAGGCACAGTAAAATTCAAAGAATACATGTTTAGGAAAATACCAAGCTGGTTGACAATTGGATTAGCTAAAACAGTGTCTGTTTCCTTGTGAGTCTGTTTTGCTGTACTTCTAAATCTCCTTTTGTGATATGACTCACCTAACTATGGGAGTGAGTTTAGTATGGCATCTATAATACAAGAGAGTAAGAGAGGATACACCTGTGACAAAGTGTCTTGTCATTATAGATTACAATTCATTTAGGTTGGTTTTATTGGATTATGACTTGTTGAACAAGGCCTGTTGAGCCATGGTTTGATTGAGATGTATGCACCCATTTTACTTGAAGATGCAGAGACATGAGTGATAATTATATATAAGTTTTCTCCTCCACAGGGGTAAGTGGGTAGATCTGTGGATTTTGTTTTTCAGTAAAGCATTATTTTGATTAGAGAGTTATAACCAAATGAGTATTTGGTGAAAATTACACAAGTCAGTCAAACTATATCCTTAGCATACTACAGTAGCAGTACTTAATGTAAAGCTTCTCATTTTATGACATCACAGGGAAATAGGAGAGTGATGTTTATGAAGCTGGTAATTGATGGTGTAATGATAAATGTTGTTAGTGCATATGCTCCACAAGTTGGGTGTGCGATGGATGAGAAAGAAAAATTTTGGAGTGAGTTGGATGAAGTGGTGATGACTGTACCCAAGGGTGAGAGACTGGTGATTGGAGCAGATTTCAATGGGCATGTTGATGAAGGGAACAGAGGGGATGAGGAAGTGATGGGTAGGTATGGTGTTAAGCCAAGGAATGCAGAAGGTCAGATGGTAGTGGATTTTGTGAAAAGAATGGACATGGCTGTGATGAATACGTATTTTAACAAGAGGGAGGAGCATAGGGTGACATACAAGAGTGGAGGAAGATGCACACAGGTGGATTATATCTTATATAGACAGGCCAGTCTGAAGGAGATTGGAGACTGTAAAGTGGTGGCAGGGGAGAGTGTAGTTAGGCAGCATAGGATGGTGGTTTGTAGGATGACATTGGTGATCAAGAAGAGGAGGATGAGTGTGAGGGCAGCACCAAGGATCAAATGGTGGAAATTGAAAAAGGGTATTTGTGAGGTGATGTTCAGGGAAGAGTTAAGACAGGCACTGGGTGGAAGTGAAGAGTTACCAAATAGCTGGGTAACTACAGCAGAGCTATTAAGAGAGATGGCTAAAAAGGTGTTTGGTGTGACATCTGGAAAGAGAAAGGAGGACAAGGAGACCTAGTGGTGGAATGAAGAAGTACAGGAGAGTATACAGAGAAAGAGGTTGGCGAAGAAGAAGTGGGATTGTCAAAGAGATGAAGAAAGTAGACAAGAATATAAGGAGATGAGGTACATGGCAAAGAGACAGGTGGTGAAGGCTAAGGATAAGGCATATGAAGAGATGTATAAAAGGTAGGACACCAAGGAGGGAGAAAAGGACCTGTACCAATTGGCTAGACAGAGGGACCGAGCTAGTAAAGGTGTGCAGCAGGTAAGGGTGATAAAGGATAATGAGGGAAATGTACTCACAAGCGAGGAGAGTGTGTTGAGCAGATGGAAAGAGTACTTTGAGGGGTTGATGAATGAAGAGAATGAGAGGGAGAGAAGGTTGGATGATGTGCGGATAGTGAATCATGAAGTGCAGTGGATTAGCAAGGAGGAAGTAAGGATAGCTATGAAGAGGATGAAGAACGGAAGGCTGTTGGTCCAGATGACATACCTGTGGAAGCATGGAGTTGTTTAGGTGAAATGGCAGTGGAGTTTTTAACTAGATTGTTTAATGAAATCTTGGAAAGTGAGAGGATGCCTGAGGAATGGAGAAAAAGTGTTTTGGTACCGATTTTTAAGAATAAGGGTGATGTGCAGAGCTGTAGTAACTACAGAGGGATTAAACTGATCAGTCACAGCATGAAGTTATGGTAAAGAGCAGTGGAAGCTAGGTTAAGAAGGGAGGTGATGATTAGTAATCAACAGTATGTTTCATGCCAGGAAAGAGCACTACAGATGCGATGTTTGCTCTGACAGTGTTGATGGAGAAGTACAGAGAAGGTCAGAAGGAGTTGTATTGTGTCTTTGTGGATTTAGAGAAAGCATATGGCAGGGTGCCTAGAGAGGAGTTGTGGTATTGCATGAGGAAGTCGGGAGTGTCAGAGAAGTATGTAAGAGTGGCACAAGATATGTACGAGGGTAGTGTGACAGCGATGAGGTCTGCAATGGGGGTGACGGATGCGTTTAAGGTGGAGGTGGGATTACATCAAGGATTAGTTCTGAGTCCTTTCTTATTTGCAATGATGATGGACAGGTTGACAGACGAGATCAGACAGGAGTCCCTGTGGATTATGATGTTTGCAGATGACATTGTGATCTGTAGTGAGAGTAGGGAACAGGCGGAGGAGACCCTGGAGAGGTGGAGATATGCTCTAAAGAGAAGAGGAATGAAGGTCAGCAGGACTAAGACAGAATATATGTGTGTGAATGAGAGAAAGGATAGAGGAATGGTGAGGATGCAGGGAGTAGAGATGGCGAAGGTGAATGAGTTTAAGTACTTGGGATCAACAGTTCATAGTAATGGTGAGTGTGGAAGAGAGAGAAGAAGAGAGTACAGGCAGAATGGAGTGGATGGAGAAGAGTGTCAGGAGTAATTTCTGACAGACGAGTACCAGTAAGAGTGAAAGGGAAGGTCTACAAGAGGGGAGTGAGACCAGCTATGTTATACAGGTTGGAGACAGTGGCATTGACAAAAAGGCAGGAGTCATAGCTTGACGTGGCAGAGTTGAAGATGTTAAGATTTGCACTGGGTGTGACGAGGATGGACAGGATTAGGAATAAGTATATTAGAGGGTCAGCCCAGGTTGGAGACAAAGCCAGAGAGGCAAGATTACGTTGGTTTGGACATGTGCTGAAGAGGGATGCAGAGTATATTGGGAAAAAGATGCTAAGGATGAAGCTGCCAGGTAACAGGAAAAGAGGAAGGCCTAAGATAAGGTTTATGGATGTGGTGAGAGTGGATATGCAGGTGGTTAGTTTGACAGAGCAAGATGCAGAGGACAGGAGGAAATGGAAACAGTTGTTCTGCTGTGGCGACCACTAACGAGAGCAGCCGAAAGAAGAAGAAGACAGGGAAATAGATGAGTAAAAATATAAACAATTTTACAAGAAATTTTACAAGACAGAATCAGTTTTAACAGAAAGAGACCCTGTGCTGCAACATGACTGTATTCTGAGTTCATGAACAAATGCCCAGGCTTCCTCTCACATGGTCTGGACAGACTTTAGATCAATCTGAGCAGCCATTTTGGCACAAGTCCAACAGTATAAAGTATTTATGCCCTATTCCAGTATGGATGGCTATTGTTTGTCAATTGGGGGCAGCTGGCCTCTCCTCACCCTTTTAATTTATACTGACTCAGTCCTTGGCTGTAAAAGGTGATTGAGACAAGGCTTTTTTTTCTAAAAGCTATTACTGAGATACCTACATCTGACTGAAATTGTTTTGCTCAAAACTAACAACAACAGTAGAGCTGATCAAAAATCAACTGTTTGAAAATTATCAGATTTATTTATTTTTTTCTGAGACCAAAGAACAGTGGAGTATTTTCCATTTCCTCACAGTAGTATAGAGGTGTTTTGTTTTAAAGAACAGTGGGGAATTTTCCATTTCCCACAGTAGTATGGAGGTGTTTTGTTTTATTTTCAATATTCTTTATTTCAAACTTTTCAGTTTAATGATTTGAAGTTCATTGTACTATATGGAGGTATCAGAAACAACAAAATTATTTTCCTTATGGTGGAATTCTTATTTAGTGATTTGTCAGGCCTCATGTACTGCACAGTGTACATATTACAAGAGTTGTCCCTTTACAGTTCTTCATCCATGCCATCTCACACACCCTCCCTACTGATTTAACATCTACCTACCACTCTGTACTGCTTCCCTCTAGAAGTTACCTGCCACCTTGCTGAATATTTCAGTGGCTGAAATATTAAGAGGCACAATCTCCTCATATTCCTCCTAAATTCAGTATTTCAAGTGCTCAGACTTTGAACACTTTGAGTACTCAAAGGTAAACCATATATATATATATATATATATATATATATATATATATGTGTGTGTGTGTGTGTGTGTGTGTGTGTGTGTGTGTGTGTGTGTGTGTGTGTGTGTGCGTGTGCATGAGTGTGTGTGTGTGTGTGAATAAATATATATATATATATATATATATATATATATATATATATATATATGTATATAGAGATATATATGTAGGTCTACTTCATAACATTGAAATTTCTTAACATTGAATTTCATAACACTGAGACCAAAACATCTAAATCCCAAAACATTGAAAATTCAGAACATTGAAATTGTGCTTCATAGGGTGGCCTCGGTGGTGCAGCAGTTAGTGTTGTCACCTCACAGCAAGAGGTTCTCCGGCTTGATCCTTGGCTGGGGTGCCTTCTGTGCGGATACTGCATGTCCTCCCGGTGGTCGCGTGGGTTTCCTCTGGGTGCTTCGGTTTCCTCACACATCTCAAAGACATGCTGTAGGTGGGCTGGACACTCTAAATTGGCCCTAGGTGTGAGTGTGTGCATGTGTGTGCCTTCTGTAAAAGGTTGGGTGTTGGGCTGGCAACTTGACACCGTAAAACTCCACTGCCAATCATGAGCGGATGGGTGATCCACTGTGGCGACCCCTAACCGGGAAAAGCCAGAAGAAGAAGAAGAAAGTGTGCTTCATAACATTGAAAGCTACAGTGCACATGTAAATAACATCCTCTCCATCTATAACAACACCTAACAAACCCACTTTCTACTACGTTTCTGCAAGGGGGGCAAGCCCCCCTGCACCCCCCCCCATAAATTAAATATACCAACTCCAAGATCTCACTACATTGAAAAAAAGTTAATTTCCTACCCTCACTTTTTCCACTGTAGTGCGATCTTGGAGTTGGTATATTTAATTTACGGGGGGGGTGTTGGGGGCTGAGCTCCCTACATGGGGGGGGTGCAGGTGGGTTTGCCCCCCTGCAGAAACATAGTAGAAAGTATGTTTTTAGTTAGGTGTTGTTATAGGTGAAGAGGATGTTATTTACATTTGCATTGTAGTTTTCAATGCTATGAAGCACACTTTCAATGTTCTGAGTTTTCAGTGTTTTGAATTTTCGATGTTATGGTCTCATTGTTATGAAATTCAACGTTATGAAATTTCAATGTTATGAAGTAGACCCATATATATATATATATATATATATATATATATATATATATATATATATATATATATATATATATATAGTTACACTTGAAAAGATCAAATGGTTGAGAAATATTGAAGACCATATGATCGATATTTCAGAAGATCGAGATCGTGCTACATCAGGGAATAGGAAAACTTCCCGTTCCACACTGTATTGTCAGTGTAGTGCAATCTTGGAGTTGGTATATTTAAGTAGGGGGTGTGGGGAGCGCAGCCCCTCAACATGAGGGCGCAGGAAGGCTTGCCCCCCTGCAGTAACGTCTTCTTGTATTTGTTTTTTTTTTGATTTTTTGTTTTTTTACAATATTAAAAGATCAATCTTCTGAAATATCAATCATATGGTCTCGACCATATGGTCTTCGATATTTCAGCCATTCGATCTTTTCAAGTGTAACTATATATATATATATATATATATATATATATATATATATATATATAGATAGATAGATAGATAGATATAGGTATAGATAGATATACACACACACATAAACATTCACACATACATTCACACACATAAGTATACAGAAATGTACACGTGCGCATGTGTGTGTGTGTGTGTGTGTGTGTGTGTGTGTGTGTGTGTGTGTGTGTGTGTGTGTGTGTGTGTGTGTGTGTGTGTGTGTGTCTGTATATGTGTGTAAAACCATAATGCAACCAATGTCAACACTTTAAATTTGCATGCAGTTTACACATGAACTCTGCTTTGTTGCATTTCCCCTTTAATTGCTCTAGTAACATTACATTGTCACTTTAATGCACCAAAAATTCAGAGGAGTACAGTGTAATATTTTTCAGAATTCTGCTTTAAGTTTGAGCATGTTTTTCACACCCATCAGCTATGGAAAGTTACACCCAGTGTCAAAAGTGTTCCAAAACCTAGTCCTTACAATGAGTGAATAGTTTTCATTGCAGAGTTCAGCATTTTAATACAGTTGTTTCCAAATGTTCACTTTTCTGTATCCCAGAAAGTATACAAACCAGACACTTTTGTTCAGCCAGACATGAACTTTCTAATAATGACTTTCCTTTCTGGACTTTTTTGAAATATTTCTAGAAATAGAAAAAACAATGTGCACACCTGCATCCATAACAAAACACACAAAACCCAGTATCTCTCAGACTGTGAGAAGTTCAATGCAGGTTTCAGCACCAATCTTCAGCTGTATCATCTAAGTGCTTAGGTGACACTATAAAATAATCTGCAAGTCATTTGGTTTTGGCAATGTTAATAATCATGCGCAAATAATACTACCTATCTTTATGATTTATTTATTTATTGCATTTGTTAACCGGGAAAGTCCACTGGGCCTAAAAAGAGCCCATTTACAGTGGAGGCCCGGGGAGAAAAGCTCCACAAGGTTACATAGGAGTATACACAAAATTTACATCAGTATTTAGCATTGACATAAGTGCGTAGAACAATGAATGTTGATATTATTTGTACATTTTGACAGGTAAAAGTAATACGACAAGGTATCAGGTTTACATTCAGGATTAGTAAAGTGGTAGTCATAGTAGTACATCATGGCATCAAGATTACATTCATACATGTACATTCATACATCATTCATGAATCTATTTAGTACATGCTTATTTATAGGTTCATAGGTTCATAGGTTGATACTAGGCTATCTGCCCTAGGGCATTTATAAGCATAGCCAGAGTGTGTTTGGCTTTCGCCACCCTTTTAGATTAGTTGACTGTGCCTCTGTATAGTAGGTCACAGAAGGTAGCCCTTTAAAGGTTAGTTTACTGTACCTCTGTCAAGCTGGGACACAGAAGAGATCCCAGGGGTAAACTTACGATCTCCCATCCACTCGTCAAGACTTCTCTTGAAGAGGGTCAGTAAGGGGCTCTGCCTAACATGGATTGGGATTTTGTTCAGAGTGAGGGATGATTAAGAAGTAGCTACATCTACTGCAAAGAGTTTTCTATATGGATATTCTCAGCGCATCTTAGTGCCTCTAGCTATGACATTTTACTAGATAACTATTAATACTCTGTAGCATAGCCAGTTATGAATAAACAGAAAAATGAAAATACATTTAATAAATAAAAGACAATATTTAATGCCTCCATTGTAGTACATTCTAGGCAAATGGCCATAGTATCATTTTGTTTCTCAAACTACAACTTTCAGATATTGCTTTCTATTAACTGATAACTCCTTTAGGGAAGGAAACTGGCTCCTAACAATATAATAATCTGATAAGAACATATGTGTGTCAAGTCAAAATACAGAAAAAAATGTTACAGTACTAATGAGTTGACTGAAAGATTGTCCTGTTTCTTATTACTCTTAATTTGTAAAAATCAGATTCATTTTCTTTTCTGTTCTTAGAATACCCCATCCCAGTTTTCCCTCCCCTCTCTGTTCCCTCAGTTCCTTGCTACATCCCTGGCACAGTTCAGTTCCCCCCAGTAATTTGACATAGTTCTTCAGTTACAATCACAAGAACCATGTACATTATTCAGGATGTGGCCAGATGAGTCACGTTCATCTCTGCCGTAAATGCTTTCTAGTCATTATATTTACTGCCAGCTGAAAAGGTATGAAGCTATATGAGTACAACTAAAAAGCGTATGCGCAGAACAGGCTAAGAAACTCTGTGCCCAAAGCATACAACATGCTGTACCTGACATTACTATTGTGAACATAAAATGTGTGGATAACGCAGCTCTTTATGTTGTACCTGAACTTACAGCTGTGAATATCCTTAATCATATCAGCTGATATTAAACTGCTAGCTCATTTTAATATGTACTTTACACCACTGTATAGGAAATATATAGGGTCAGATTCCATAATGTTCGCTGAATCTAATGGAGTGCACAGAGATCTGTGTAAGAATTGCAACTAACCTAGAAATATGAAAATATTACCCAATCTATGGAGATGGCAGTGATGACAAAGCTGTATTCCTTGAAAACTCATTCATAAAGTAAGATATTTATGTGTATCACCAATGCACATCTACAGAAGGTAAACAAGTTCAATGCAACTTTCTGAAACAGGTGGAAAGTACTAAAGGAAGACAAATGTGCCTCAGCTGTTATGTCTGAAGAGTGACAAATACCCATAAACAATTACAGATATCATTATCCATAGATAGACAAATATAAATACACCCATCAGACTTTGCAGAATCTGACAAGGTGCACAAAACTTCTAATAAAAAATTAAGTAAGGCAAAGGACAATCTTCGCCACTTTCCCATGACTAATAGTAGCTAACAATGTGTGTGTGACATGTGGGCCACACAAGTAATGCACACACCCAAGGAAAGAAGGTTATAGAAAAGCAGATATGGGGTAAGGGTGAAGAAGAGGGACACCAAAGAAGTATGATGGAATAGGAAGGTCAGAGGAAGAAGGAGAGGGGACAAAAGACATGGAATATGGAAGTGGACAAATGAGCGGGTATAAACACATGACATATCACAAGACATGACAAACAATGGTGTGAAATACACATAAAGGAGAGGTACGGTACACAAACAGCACACACAGACTACATAACATGGGTGAAAGAAAATTGATAAACATGGTAGGAATACATACCAGCCATGGTTCAACACAGAAATACATATGTACTAATACTCAAATCATTGCTGAGATGTTGCAAACTGTGTGGCAGTCATACCAGAATGAGTCTGACTGATGGTAAGTGTGTGTTGAAGAACACTAAATTAGGAGCGCCATCATTGCAATACATAATCAGGGCAGTGCAAGTGTAAGCCAAGCAACAACATGGATGAGCAAATACAGGAATAGATAAGTAGGAGCCAGACTAGAACTATCAACCTGCAGATGAAAAGCAAACAACCAAGCACAATGTCAAACCACCAGTACCAAACAAAAACATTAATGCGGCTGTGTAATAAACAAATAAGTATACATATCACAAATACTGGAGGTAAGTATACACATCACAAATACAGGAGAAATGAGCTCCATATGTCAAAGACATCTGCCATGCCAGAGGCAACATAGATGGGCTGTCAGGTATGCAACGTATATGAGTAACATGCAATGGTATAACATAAGCCAAACAGAAAGAAGGTTCATCACACATACCCACACCTATGACATGGAATATGAAGTAAATGGGAATACACATATGATTAATGAAAGTTAAGGGAATATTGTAGCAGTACATGTAACTGACAACATACACATAACATTTGCCATATACAGTAGATGTGCACATGTAGACCAAAGCTATGATGCACATGCCTGTGCCACAACACAAGATAGACTGCAAGTTCTCGCAAGGTACATTGAAGCAAATGGCCAATATCTGACACATAGGCATAGTGTATTGGGGATGGGATGGCTATAAACAGGGCCATGTACAAATGATGCAAGCAACACAATAATGTGCAATAGTTTAACAGCAAATGGCATAGGTAAACAACAAACGTAGTATGGAGTATCACAAACACATATATACTGCCATGCAAACATAATACAACAAGTGGAATAATCACCTTTATTGATATATATCATCATATACATGTGTAGGGCTGATCAAAGGACAGTCCTGTGTACATATGTACAACACAGAAAAATGGAATAAGTGTACGTAAGCAGTCACATATTACAAATGCAGTTGTGTGTTGTTCATATTACAGCCATACACATGTACATCCATGTAAATCAGTGCAATATGTACTACAAATGCATACACATGGACATGGGGGTCTATATTAGAACACCGAACATTTAAAATGTTGAGTGTTCTAATATCGACCCGTTTTCAGCAAACACTGAAAATATCGAATTAACAGCAAACCAAATTTTTTCCCAGGGAATGAATTTGGTTGTCTGTTTCTGTTGGGTATTTCATTTTCAGTGCGGAAAAAGACGGTCACAGGTTCAGGTCTGGCGTGTGTTGTGGACGTGTGTTTAGAGGGTTAGGGGGTTTAGGGGTCGGTCAGGTAAGTGGTAGTGGACATGAGGGTTAGGGTGGGGTAGGTGAGTTAGGGTTAGGGAGGGGGAGAGGTGACTATGCGATAGTGACGGACCTTAGGGTTAGGGTTTGGGTTAAGGTAAGTGGATAGTTAGTGGTGTATGTATAGTTTAGTGTAGGGTTAGGTGTAAGACTTTAGGTGTATGTGTGTGGATTGCTGTTTGTTTGGTGTGCTTGTGTTGTGTTTTGGAACAACAAATTTTTTCCCTAGGAAAAAATTTGCTGTTCTGAATGTTTGATATTTAGTATTTTCGATCGGTAGGGTTCAGTATTAGAACACTCGACATTTTGAATGGTCAGTGTTCTAATATAGACCCAGACATGGGTGCAAATTTGTGTAAACATGTCCTAATATAAGCTGTTATCAAAAAACACATGGGGTTGGGATGGTGGCCTAATGGTTAAGGTATTTGCCTTACAAACACAAGGTGCAGGGTTTGAGTCTCACAGGGATAATTGGCTAAGCTTAAAATGGCTCGAAAGAGCAGTTAGCTTAGTACTAATCTATGAACCTAAGACTGACTATTAACATTAGCAAGATACAGACAAACAAAGGGATCATGAATGTTGCTAAACAAAGCATCACCTTCATATATTCATGAATGGACAAGTGAATGTCAATGCAGTATATCAAGGATACATGTTCATATGTAGCAGTCACAGTACTGTAGCAAAACGTGGAACAATATCAGCCAGAACATACCACATACAAGGTCATTATGCCAGTGGGACAGCATGACTCACGAATCAAAGTCAAAGTAAACTTTATTGTCATACAGATCCAACAGAGTTAAAAGTGCACATCACTACACAAAATTACGATACTCAGACTCATACCATAAGAATGACAGTTTACAGAAGGAGGATAGATTAAATTAATAAAAACTTAAACAGTAAAAATAAAAATAAGATACTAAAAATAAAGTAAAAAACGGAAGCTTTTTTACAGCAGAAACAAAACAAATACAACAACAGTAATAGACTCAGTAGAAATATAAGGATATATAAAAAGTTCTATAGATAAACAAAACAGGCACACGTAAAACTTACCCACTGCCAATATATGTCATAAACTTACAGTTTGCAGTTTTCATAGTGCAGATAGAGATGTGTAAAGTGAACTATGCAGAGTTATGTAAATAACAATGACATATTGAACATAAATAATGTTTTACCCATTTAGCGGGTTAGGCTATGGGTTTATTGTTCAGGAGTCTGATATCATGTGAGAAGAAGCTGTTATGGAATCTGGATGTTCTGCATCTAATGCTTCTGTAGCGCTTCCTTGTTTGCAGGAGTTTGAACAGTCCATAAGTTGGATGGTGTATATCACTCAATAGTTTTCGGACTCTACCATACCATCGGTTTGAATATATGTCTTGTACGGTTTGAAGGTTAGAGCCAATAATTTTTGTGGCCTGTTTAATGATCTTATCCAGTGCCTTGCAATCAGCTTGAGAGCAATTTTCATACCAGACAATGATGTCTACGAAGTCTCCTAAGGAAGTGAAGATGTTGTGCTCTCTTTATAAGGTAAGAGGTGTTTGTGACCCAACGTAGGCCTTGGTACAAAAGCACACCTAGGAAGAATGTTATATAGATTACAAAATCAAGGACATGTCATGTTGTTGAACAGACATACAGCAGCAACAACCAAAACACAAAAGGGTGCAGTGTATACACATGGATAACATGTGCAAATAAACACTCTTGACCCAACTCACTGTATTATGTGAGAAGAATGGGAATAATGTAGTATGTGATTTACTGTCATCCCTCCTAAGTATATACAGGAACAACACAAGCAGAACAATTGTGTCTCACTGGCATTATGCTATACTGCAACAGTAATATCTGCCATATACAAGGCCAGAGTCTATCAACCATAATAATATTATAGTGCACTGCATGCACAGGAGTTCATACACACACGCACACACACACACACACACACACACACACACACACACACACACACACACACACACACACACACACACACACATAACGGTTGAAGGAGTAGTATACTGCCCATATGGAGCAATGAATGCAGTAATAGCTTGATCATGTAAATAATAACAGTTCCCACGTGCAATTTGGTAATGTGTATCATACTGCAACAGCAAGAGAAGACCACAAACAACATATGTGCAATGCACACTATGACATATGCCAGAAAAGCATGACAGCAATACGGGATGTCTGCACAATTGTGCTAGAATGTAAAGATTTTAATATTGAAAAAAATATGGTGGCAGCATTACAATGAACATCACAAGCTATCTGTAGCAATCTCCTAGAAGGAATCATGCATGGCCTGCATCATGTACTGAAAGAAGTTGCCCATCAGGTACCTCATCTGCATTTGGAATAAATCTGTCACTACTTCCCTGATGTTACCTGTTCCATGCTCTGTTGAAGGCTTTGTTACATATGTGCTAGAGCAGTGTTGTACACTAACTGGGTGTTATGTGCCCTAACTATACTAAGCAGAGTAGACCCTTCTCATTAGATCTACACATGGCCCTCAGATATCATTGTCTGTACTGCAGCATGCACACACATCTCTTGTTCGTCACTCAACTGAGACCCCAGCAGTCACATTCAGGCTTTTGCATCACAGTAATGCTCTTACCCATACTATGTCAGAAAATGCTAGTGACACCACATCCAACTCCTTAATACAGCACCATGGGTTGAGTGCTTCTGGACATGGCAGGGGCAGATAGAACCACAGTGTGAGCTGTCAGCCCTAGACTGCATTAGAGTAACACTGACAAGATAATTGAACCAATGTGTATCCTGTGTATCCTGTTGTCTCATTCTGACATTTTTTTTTCTGATCATTTATCTGACCTAGATGGCTAGCTTCAAGTTGTGATATGTATTCTTATTTGTCATTGATACATGTTTGTGCAGTTATTGATAGCAGTAATGTTATATGTGACTTTGTGCTTCCATGCTTTAATCACTTGCTAGTTGACATATAGCACATATTTACATGGTTAACAGATTATCTTTCTCATCCGACATTGATTGCTGCATTACACATTTCCTTGTTTTCTGCCATTCCTGCATGCACAAATATAATCTGTATGCATACAGAAGTATACTTGTGCAGGCACAAATATACACAAGTATACCCATATATGCATAATTGTATTATTTATGGCATTTTAATATAGTACTTCACATGCTTCATCCCAAGCACTCACTCATTTCTGAGGACCTTTTTCTATTTTTAATCCCCATGCTGATATAGTTTCATAGTTTCATAGTATAGTACTAGGCTATCTGCCCTAGGGCATTTATAAGCCTAGCCAAAGTGTATGTGGTTTTCGCCACCCCATGTAATGATACAAAAGTGTACAATTTAAATTAAATTTGGTTTACTGTGTCTCTATCTAGCAATGACACAGAGATGACCCCCGGGGTAAACCTACAATCACCCATCCATTTGTCCAGATTTCTCTTGAAGAGAGTCAGTGAGGGGCTCTGCCTAATGTGGACAGGTATCCTGTTCCAGAGTGTGGGAAGCCTCTGGGTTATGAATCTGTCCCTCCAGCATGTCCTATTCATATTTGTGTGGAGGTTTAGATCTTTAGCTCTCGTGGCTCTGATGGATTTGGATTTTTTGAGGTGGAGCATGTCCATTAATTCTGAATTGGACATAGCCTTGTACGTAAGGCATAGATCACCTCTGAGCAGGCGGTATGCTACTGAATAGAGCTGGAGCTTTTTCAGTCTGGCAGCATATGACATATGCTGAAGACCCTTGATCCTCTTGGTAAGGTACTTTTGGGGTCTCTCCAGCTGCTGCAGGTGCTGGGTGAGGTACATACCAAATGGGGCATTGTACTCAATCATAGGCCTGATAAGGGATGAATATAAGGGTACAATGACATCCTTTGATCTGGATGTGAATCCCTTCATGATAAGGTGGGCAAGGTAGAAGGTCTTTCTAATCACTTTGGTGACGTGGGTGTCAAATGAGAAGTCACTGTCAACTTGGGTCCACAGGTCTCTGATTACTTTTTCCGTACTTAGTGGATTACCACCTATGTGGTAATTTGTGGGTACTTTGTTTTTTCCAAAGGGGATGACTATACACTTTTTGGCATTTAGTTTAAGGCCATGACTCTGGCACTAGTCGTCTGTTTCTGTGAGGCCCTTCTGGAGGATGCATGTGTCAACTGGTGTGTCGACTATGGCTCCTAGTTTGCAGTCATCCATAAACTTTGTCAGCCACAACCCCCCTATGTTTGCCTGCACATCTGAGAAATAAATGCCGAACAAGAGGGGTCCCAAGACAGAGCCCTGTGGGACTCCACTTGTGACTGGCTTAGAGTCTGACATAGCTCCTGCTATTCTGACTTTGTGGGTTCTGTCCTTTAGCCAGTTTGCAACCCATCTTGTGACAAACAGGTTTAAATTTAAGCTGTTGAGCTTGTCTATGATGCCTGAGTGGGGTATTGTGTCGAAGGCTTTTGCCAGATCCAGGTAGGCTGTATGAACTGCTTTTCCTTCATCGATGGCTCTAGTGACTGTTTCAAAAAACTCCACCAGGTTTAAAAGACAGGATCTGCCTTTTACAAAGCCGAACTGGGTAGGGTCAATTGTCTGTAGGTCCCCGATGTCTTTGTTTATGAGTTCCATAATGATCCTTTCCATAGCTTTGCAGACAAGGCTGGTCAAGCTTATGGGGCAGTAGTTTCCAGGGTCTGTAGAGGTGCCACCTTTGTTGAGTGGGACCACTGTAGCTGTACGCCAGTGTCCAGGGACGTATCCTGTAGCAAGGTTAAGATTAAACAGCGTTCTTATGTGCGGGTTTAGCTCCTCTAGGAGTTCACGTAGCACGCAACCCGGGGCACCATCAGGTCCCATGGATGCTGTATTTTTAGCTTTGCTGAGGGCAGCTCTCACCTGGACATCTGAGATTTCAGGGAGGTTGCATTCAGCTGAGATATTTATTTCGTCTTTTAGGGAAGAGGGAGTACCCATGTGTGCCTTCCCATATCACATATATTTACCTGTGTTGCTGTATCCCCAACATTGATGCATGTTCCATGTGTGTCATGTAGTTACAGTCATTAATGCTCTGTGTGTTTGAACTTATTCTTACCTCTAACTCAGGCATGCAGCGCAATAACCTGCACATCAAAGTGTTGCCTTCTGTGTGACCCCTTCTATATCAGGCATGAGATGTGAGTCTTGTTTGTAATTACCCCTGCTGCTGCATGTGTTATACTATGTTGTAACACACTGTTATAAATCACACAGTGTTATGTGTGATGCATTGATTTTAATGATGGCCACTGCTTTTCAGTTATATTTGTGTTGATACATTATCATACACTGCATCGGTATAGATTTCTTGAGGTAATGGCTGTTTTATGGCTACCTTCCCATGCTAGTTATCTGTGATGGTATCCTACCTGTCTAATGAAACATTCTGTTGTGCACACTTCCTGTGCCTCACACATTTGCCTGAGCGGTCTTCTTTAGTGATGTACCCTGCAGAAAGACTTCCTGCATTGATGTTTCTTCTGTATACATCCAGATGTGTTCCTTGCTCAGTGTTGCTTATATGTTTTTACTGTTAGTCCTTAAGTTTCTGTTATGTAGGATGTTCAGTGATGACAACTAATGATTTCTTTCCATCAGTCATGCTCTGTACTGCTCTTGTCTGGCAATACATGAACATCAACATCAATGTTTTGTCAGTGTACATTTGTATGTGTGGCTCGTCATGACTCAAAGTGTGTGCCAGATGCTGCTATGTTGGCTGAGCTAGAACATATGACCAAATCCTCCATCACCCATGGCTACTTTTTCTTACCCCTGTGCCACCACCCCCCCCCCCGATCATCCTGTGATAGCTCTGATATGTCATCATCAGACATCTGGGGCTCTTGGGTAGGTCACTCATTACTAACAGCTGGCAACCTACCATGTTTTGCTGTTATATTGTGTAGCATGGCATACATGCTAACTATATGTGATGCCTTTTCTGGTGTATATTGTAATGCAGCCCCAGATGTATACAGACATCTGAATCTTGATTTCTGCGTGCCAAACATATGCCCAATGCTCTCTTATGTCACAGTGTATACTCTGTTGAATGCATCCTTGCCAGACGTTGATGTGGCTCTGCATGGAGTCATTAGCCAAGACTCTAGTGGATAACCAGAGTCAGCTATTTGTAGGAAGGACATAAAACATATTTAGTCCTCATGCTTAGTGCTGACAGGTACAAAATCTGCTTACATCATAGCTGTCATCCAGTTCTTACCAAGAAGTAATCCCACAGGAACTTCACCATGCTGGAAAGTGGCCCTCAGACCACTTTCTCTCCATATTGCAGCATCATGAACTCTACTGGGGTGTGTAGCCAGGATATTAGTACTGAGCACACCACCTGACAATAAAGTGATGGCCACCCCTTTCTATTGATATACCCATTCAGCATCAGGTACAACAGGAGTTTTTATTGGGATATGGGTGCAGTCTAATGCACTGAGGACACAGGGGGCATTGGCTATGGCAGTGATATGTTGCATGACAGTTCTGCATTCCATGAATACTGTTGGGAAGTGGATATATTCACCCCATTGATGCACACTGCTGCCAGGAAATGTGTTATAAAGGTGTCCCAGATTTTAATACTATGCAGCATCATGTGATTTTTGTGAATGTATGGGACATCTGTCACTTTTTTGTTGCATGTCCATTGCTTGCCACTTCCAGTAGCCCATCCACTGATCCTAAGGTGGGATGTGATGAGCCTAACTGTGATAATATGATCCATGGCACACAGGCCGATGCACTGAGTTCATTGTCTGACCCAGCTGGCAGCATCTAGTACACTGCAAAGGCATTTCCCATATGTCACTGAAATGTCCCAGAGGCCAGTATACCTAGACCTAGGCACACTTTTGTTTCTATTGGTATTGGGTTACCCCACAGACTTCAAGCATAAATGTAGGGTAGGGTAGGGTGTACAAGTCCTGCACACAGGCTGCACCAGCCCTCTATCTATTCTGCATCTATCTATTATTTTCAGAAACCTGGTTTAACTGTAGTCTGGCTGCCATCTGGGTACCTTTGCAGATCATTCTCTAGTGTAGCTTGCAGTGCCCCTGTCTACTGTAGTGCATTAACTGTCAGTTGCATTTTCTTTTAAGTTAGGTTGGCGGATTCCACAGGATTCCCTGATAACATGTAGAATATAGTGGTGTTAAGATAAAGCATATATGACCTTTGCCGATTGCTTTCAGATAGTTGTTGGCAATGTACTTTGATCTATTTGTGTTGCATTGGGCATGCCTGTTGTGTTTTAGAATCTACCTGATGTGTGCAATAATTTTCCTACATTGAAAAGATCATTACTTGGTCTTGTTTTAGTGTATGTTTTGGAATAGTATCCACTGCTAATGCGTTGATGTATTCCTTCAGCATGCCACACTGTTCACAACTTTCTTTTGGAATTCAGCCAATAAAGTCCTCCATTATGATGCAGTCATGTTTTTGTCACCACTGTTTGGTATGTAAACTCCTCAAAAGTAACTAAGGCTGCAAGAAAAGCAACTGTATCTCTTGGTACATTAATAGTGGCATATCTAAGATGCAAGAGAAACAGCGATTTAAGCAGCGTTTTCTACACAATGAAGGCTATGCTAGCTGCCCAGTTTCTATTTCCCTAATTTACCAAAACCTAAATCACAGTTCAGACTGAGAGGGATAATTCCCTCCAACCCTGCATTGGAGTCATAAATCAGCGATCAACAAAGCTGAACAAACAGGACCAAGAAGGTGCTTGGTGTTTGACAGTAGGACCAGACGGTACCTAGACTGCCTGATGCTGGTTCTACACAAATCAAAACTGACAAACACACAACAGATGTGCCACTACAATTGTACAGTCAGAAAACACTTCATCAGGTTAAATCTTTTAGGTATGTCTAGATCTCAGCAGATGCCACTTAAGTGGATGATGTGAACACGAGGCATTGCACATCACATGTACACATCATTTTCTTTTAAAAGTCCTACTTTGGCATTGCTAAAAATGTTTTCCTATTTGGAAAAGCATGTACATTTTCACTCATTTTCAGAAGAATGGCTTATAGAAGTTAACTGTTGTAAGAAAATATAGAAACCGCAGTCTGTATAAAACAAATATCCACAAAATAACATCCACATAAGGCACTCCAGGCAAGGAAATCTTTATTTAGCACTTTCATCCAAAGACTTCATGCAGTCTTGTAGCCTTCAAAATATTCCTATATGCCCTTCTCTTTGTTGTGTTGTGTCTTTCGGCTTTTCCCGGTTAGGGGTCGCCACAGCGGAACTCCGGTCTGCTAATGATTGGTAGTTGATTTTTACGTGCCGAGTTACCAGCCTTGACGCACAACCTTCAATGAAGGTACGCCCATTCACGCATGTCTCCACGCAGAAGACGCTCTATCTGAGAATCGAACCAGACAGTGTCGTACTGTGAGGTGACAATGCTACCGCAGCAATGCCCTTCTCTGATCTTTTATAAATCCACATAATTTGGCCTTATCCACTGCCCAAATTCATATGAACTGTTTTCTAGCACTAAAAATTGGAAGGTACTATCAGTTTGTACAACCTATTCTGTAAACTGCTTTCCATGATGTTATATTGAGACCAGATGGTAGAGGAGTTGCATCTAGAAAAATAAGTACCTTAATTAAAGTACTTTAATTAAAGATTGTTTTCACAACTGAAACTGGCTGGCTTTGTGTTGCTAATGCATAACTTGAATATAAGTGAAGTGTACACATTAACCCTTCTGGTACGAAATTAATCAGAACTGATAGCATGCCAGAAGTGGCTAAAGCAAGTTTGTGAAAGGGCCTGAGGAATCGATATAATTTGCTGAGTGATCTAAGTGTTCTTTAGGTAGATAGCACATTTCAAACCTTTTTTTTTTTTTTTTTTTTTTTTTTTGCAGCTTATGTGATTTTTTCCTCTCTACTCTCATCAGTTACTCAGCAGATGTTTTTAAAACATTACTCTACTTTAAAATATTGTTTTAGGCAGCCAAAATTAGACCCAACATAGCTTTACCAAATTATTTTTCCAAAATGTTGTAATTTACAAATATCCAGATAGCAGGACAGATTTTATATACACTGCATGTACTGCATTTAAAAAAAATATCCTCTGCCACTTCATTAAATGGCTCATTAAACTGTGGTCACCTAAAGCCGTAGAGGCCATTTTCTTCCATCTAGCAGTTATGGGGTCAAATACACTGACAGGCTGTTTTGATTAGCACACTATAGTACACAAGCAGAGGCAGCAGAGAATGAGTTACCGTAAAACCCCACTGTGCATAAATAGTGAAAAGTAATGTCATCGACTAGGCATGGAAGAAACCCGGAATGTCACTCATCAGAGAGTACCTGAGGCATTACTTTCAACAGATTAATGCCGTAGGCACTAAATAGGGGAATATCATTTAAAAATAAGGAGCTAAGGACCTGATACAGAGTTATTGTGCAAGCAAAACTGAAGCTTATCTGTCAGCTCAGTGCACTCAGCCATCGTCATCTGCTGAGACGCTGTCTCTGCATGTTCTATAGAACAGTGACACCCTCAGGATAAGATTAAAATGAAGGCAAACTTTCCACATGTGATGTGACTTCAGAAGCAACAGACCAGACTTCATAACTTTATGGATAGTGATTATGGCAAGTCGTCCCTTAGGTGATGAGTGTTGTCCATGCAGCCATCAAACAGAAAATGTTCATGCGATATAGCCTATGAACCACCAGCAAAAACTGAAAGCCAAGTATTTAATGGGAAGGCTGCTGAAAAGTATATGACAGAGTATACAAACTTTTAAGTGAAACTGTGACCTTTGCCTGAGACACATTAATATGCACGCGTTAGTTTCCCTGATGGTGATTTGCAGTGCTGATTTTTTTAAACTTAGTTTTATTAAACCATTTGTACGCCTAAAATACAATAACAACCCAAGTAAATTATAGCCCTTCTCTTTGTCACAGTGTATGTGTATGTGTGTTATGTGTTCTGTTGGACTGTGCGTTTGAGTGAATGAGCCAGCGTTTCTGTGAGTATAGTCAAGTGTTGGTGAAACTGTGTGTTTGTGTGTGTGTGTTTGTGTGTGCTAAAACTGAATACCTGTGTCTGTGCATGTATGTACATACATGCGGATTTATGCATTTGTGCCTCTATGTGTGTTTGTGTAATTGGTAAAACTGAATACCTACGTGTGCATGTGTGTGCGCGTGTGCGTGTGTGTGTGTGTGTGTGTGTGTGCTCTTTCACTGCCTTTTGAACAATACACGTTTATATTGAAGAGATCTTTTTAGTACTCTGTCACTAGTTTCAGGTATGCATTGAGGTCATGCTTGCAATAACACACTATGGTCCTTTTTACTAGTTCCAGTGTAGCTGTTCCCAATTTGATATCCAGTGCAAGTAAAAGACCCCAAGGAATTATTCAGAAACAAGCAAGTGGAATTTTCCTTGTATTTCAACTAGTAATTCCAAGCCATATAAATCAGATGCAGTTTTCAGATTGCACAGATGAAGGTGTACACACTGACTACTACAGCACACTCAGCCACTTCACAACCAATCTCAAGAGCTACATGTAAAGGTTTCTGAGTTAAAAGTCCTGTATGAATATACCTTTATTTGTTTAATACTTTCTGACCATTGTATATCATGCAGAAGCCAAACTGACTGGAAACGTCTTTCTAGTTGGGCCAGGCACTTGATATAAGATGGTAGTTTGCCCTGAGATTATCATAATGAGTCACTGAATTACCCATTGTCTTACACTAGTCCCAGTACAATCTAAATATTTCATTTCCTGATTATTTGACTACAAAAACACATGACTTGGGTGTATACCAAACCAATGGATTTGGTATAGAAAGTAATGTTGCAAAACAAATGCAAAGCAAGTGTTCTGGTACAAGTGTGCTTGTTCCAGCTGCATGTGCCTAATATTAGAGCATCCTGAATGCCATTTTAATATGCATAGAGCCAAATTCATGCTTACATATTCAACACTGGAACTAGTAATAAGGACCTTAGTTCCACATAGAGTCTAGGCTAAAACATACCGAACATTTAGATAAATAGCAAGAAATCATGACAAGAGTTTTACACAAGATACTGCAACATCGTTGAGCTATTTTTTTAACTATTTTAACACAAATATCTCAAGGATGAAATAAAACAGACTATGGAATGCTAGCTTTAGTGCCTTGTAGAGAGTGGGACTTAGTCCTTTACTGAGTGCCCCTTTTCCTGACTATTTTTCTTTGTGCATGATCAAGGTATTATTTTCACATTTATGTAATAAGAGATAATCATTTTATTTTAAAGTGATCACACTTGGATTGTATATTGACCAAGTTTTTTTTTCTTTTTCATTGTTAGCATGTTGCAAGGAGGACATTAACCTGAATTAATTTATTGCAGTCTATTTACACGTTCTGCACTGGAGTGGAATGGCACGCATTCCTGGAAATGCGCTTATGATCAGCTTTAGAGGATGCACACGCTCAGTAGCTTGTCTTGTAATTCTTCATGCTACCTCTATGTCCTTTTTCATATTGTTCCCAGACACGTAGCCTTTAGTCAGTTATAGCTCCCTAACTGCAAAGCATGAAAACCTGAAATGAGTTCACTCTGCAGAAAGCAGTGCTGAAGAATAACCTACTACTACAGAGAACAAGTGACCAGCACCTCAAAAACTAAATACAGAATACAAGTCCAGCTCAGAATGAAACCCACGCCCATGTTTCTATATGTTGAAAAAATAAAATCCCAGGGCTACCACCTGTCAGTGTGAACATTGGCCCTAGCTGATGTTTACTGTTAATGTGACATCCCAACCTCATGTACAATATGGGAAAAAAAGGGGTTACCGCAGATGCCTATGTAACCTACCGTGTAAGTTATTCATGCCTCTCAAAATAATGTTCTTAATGACTGTTCCATGCATTTTGCCATTTCTTAACCACCCAACACCTCACTGTAAGGTTATAGTATGTATCAAAAATAATCTGTCTCTGAGCAATGCTTTATAACATTTCCCCTAACTTGTCTGTTCTTTGCCTTTATAATGTACCTTCTTATTTTCATACATCTCTTTTTCTTTAAGATGTGCCTTTCTATACTAATTAGATTTAGGTATTTAACAGCTTCCATGACATCTCCTTCTCCAATGTTTCCTTAAGGAAATACATAGTAATTGTTGTAATACCATCATCATATGGTTTGCATTTTTCCTTTCATTTTGTCTTTAGTTAGCCACTTAATCTAAAACGGGATTCACAGGTCATGCAGAGGATTCAATCAAAATGTGCACAGGGCAGTCTCATTCTGAATGGAGTGCCAGACAATTGTAGGGCACACACCACACACACACACACACACACACACACACACACACACACACACACACACACACACACACACACACACACACACACACACACACACACACACACACACACATGCACACACTCACACACACACACACACACACACACACACACACACACACACACACACACACACACACACACACACACACACACACACACACACACAGACACACATGCACACACTCACTCACACATACACACACACACACACACACACACACACACACACACACACACACACACACACACACACATACACACACACACACACACACACACACACACACACACACACACACACACACACACACACACACACAGACACACATGCACACACACACACACACACACACACACACACACACACACACACACACACACACACACACACACACACACACACAGACACACACACACACACACACACACACACACACACACACACACACACACACAGACACACACACACACATACACACACACACACACACACACACACACACACACACACACACACACACACACACACACACACACACACTCCTACTGGCAATTTTGAAGAATGTCATTTCACCTACAGTACATATTGGGAATGTGAAAAGAAGCCAGAACACTAAGCAAAATCCCTCATGCCTCATGCCTGTCACATGACTGCACCCTTATCTGCATTATATGTGACTGCAAGACATCTGTGCCAAATACCTCCCAACACACACTGAAACTCACCAGAATGTATGTAGTTAGGGTACCACATTCCAGTCCTCGGTAGTCGGTGCTCAGTTATGAAAAAATCCCCGTTATCCTCCCAAGGAAGGAGAGTGGACATCAGCTCCTTTCTCCTTCCTGACGTCACCCTTCCAGTGGCAGATGGTTTATAATGTAGACCCTGCATTATGCTCTCACTGAGATTTCTATGTTCTGTATATATTTGTGTAAAGCTGGGTTTTGCAAAACTATTGCCAGAACTACATATTGAATCATATCAGCTTTCTTTACAGAGGCCTTTTCTAGAGGTTATGCCTTTTCTATATATCTCAGATGTTCCTAAGCCCTTCTTACTGTGCCTCCATATTGTTTATGTAGCCTTGGGTCATTTGATATCTTCATCTCACATCTCTTTCTACATTTATTGTTGTTATTTTCCCCTTACACTGCATACTGCACCCCCAACATTTATTTTTGATTCCCTGATATACTGCTCTGCACTTGTTTGCATCAAATTGAAGCTAACACATTTCTGACTATTTATCCAATGTCTCATCATTTTTTGATTCCTTGTTTATACATGTTTACTGCAGATTTTTGTACCACATACGAAATGATGCGTTCCTTCATCCAGGCCCACCACAGTGTCACTTATAAAGACATCAGAAGGCATATCTGACTGGTAGCAAGAGACTCACTATGTACGGCTACTAACCTTCACCTTACAGTCTTGGGTTCAAGTCTTGTGACTTCCATGTACAAATTATGTCACTTTGAGTAAGTTACAATAACTGTCAGTGATCCTAGACCACATTTGAAAGTGGCACATGTGCCTAATGTACTTACCTAGTTAAAAAATAGTATAAAATAAATCAAACTCAGTTCAAATCCTACAATGTCACATTTCTTTCTTTAGAAAGTGATCCATTTACTATCAGTTTCTTTATCCATATGCCCAACTAGTTATAGGCAATTTCCTTTATTAACTTTTCAAGGAGTACTGGGTCAACCATTATACTAAACTTCAATTAGGCAAAGACCACAACCTATCCGTGAGCTACTGCTCTGATTATCCTGTTATGTTTCTCTATTGAATTAACATGATGTGAATTTCCTATTATGAATCCAAGTTGCAGGGGATCCAGCAGGCATCATTCAAACACTAGAGTAGCAGCTGCAGGACATGTACCTTTTAATTGCTGCTTCAGGAGTTACTACTGTACTGCCTAGCTAGAATGTTTAAACGGGTCATATTTGTTTTATTGAGAGTTTGGTTCATCGAACCGTACTTTGCTGAAATTACTTTACCTAAAGTATATTTAGTCGAAAATGCACTTTCACTAAAATAAACAAACAAAAAAAAACATGCAGTTTGCATGTCTCCTTAGTTGTATATCAACCTATACTGTTGATGTACAACTAAGGAAAGTTTTGCTGAGATCGTAGTATAATGGGAATAAGGAAATATTCCATTTTTCCCACTGTAGTGTGATCTCAGAGTGAGAATATTAAAGTAGGGGGATGTGGGGGGCACAGGGGGGCTTGCCTCCCTGCATAACACTGTTTAGTGTGTTATTTTTCTTTTTTCAGTTAGTTTTTATTTTTTTATTCTGCAAAAGTGCATTTTCGATGGAATGCACTTTCGCAGAAGTGCATTCGAGGAAGTACGGTTCGATGAACCGTACTTTCGATTTAAAAGCGTAGAGCCATTTAAACACATGTGCTTTAGCACATATGCACATTTCCTCACCCTTACTTTTTAATCTAGAGGTGAAAAAGAAGCATAATTATTAGCAACAAGTTTGTTAATTAATACCATATGTTGTATACTCATACTGTCGAGTTGAGGTTGGTATTATTAATTAAAAATGAGTGTTCTTTAGCCCCTAGATGTTACAATGCAGCATTCATTTTTTAATGCAAGTGTACAGTATATATGCTTTGTTTAACAGTGCTTCATAGCACCATATGTCATAATTTATGATACTCATTATAATAGCACATGTAATATTTCCATAAACAGTCATGTATGCACTTCCTCATATATTTAGCCTCGAAAGAAGACTTTCTCAAATAGTTAGAAAACTACCCCTGTGGCTCCACTGGGCTTGGAGTAGTGCCCAAGACAGGCCCTTTGGCGTGCTCTGCTGTGGACATTGTGAAATCAACATTCTACTCATACAGTTGTGAGGAATGAATTTGAATATCTGTCCTATCTTTGTCTGATCAAAGTTCTTGCCTGTCATCCCATTGGGGGATAATATGCTATCAGTAATGACCAACATGGTGGGCATTACAATTAAATAACAGACCACCTGGGGTATTGTGAGGCCTAATGTCACAGGTAGCTTAAAATGCTACAAAGAAGTGGTAGACTTGTTCTTTACTAGGCAGTACCTGTACATTTATACCCCATTGGAGAATGTTTGTCTACAATAGGGTATTATTTAGAGTTCAACCCATTTTCTAATACCCAGTAATTTTCCTTTGGAAGCATATGTGATCATCCATTCTTTAATTACAGGTCTAGCTGTACAATCTCTCTTCGGGTATAGATTCAGTTTGTTAATTCTTCCCAGAAAGTGTAGTGTAGAAGCAGTCATACTATTGTATCATCTTCTTCAGCAGGTAGTTCTTCAAACTTTAATTTCTTTATATTTAAGTTGAAAGATTTGTGGATACCTTATAAAAATATTTGTTTTATTTGAAAACTAATAAAGTTTTTTTATATATAAAAAAACGTAATTGCTTATCAGCTGGATCTCAATAATGCAGTTGATGAGCATTTCTTGTCTTCTCTGTGCACAGTGCCCCAGTATTGCTTGAAGACCCAGTCTTTGAAATGATTTATCACATCTGCTTTCCTTTGTCAGAATTTGTTTATCTATGTTAAGTCTTATAAGGACTTCTCATTCAAATTTTAAAACAATCTTTTTTTCTTTGTACTTGTTAACTGTGTAGGTGGCCTGGTCTTTGGGTCCTTTATAGCCAGGTGTATGTCACACAAAATTCCATATATATCATATTTTCATCTCATGGCAAAGAGTTTATCATTAACATACAAACTAAATTGTTCAGCTTAAATACGTAGTTGGGCGTGAATTCAGAGATTGGAGCTGTAGTAAGAGGAAGTGGGGCTTAGGATATAGGGAGATGCATAACTTGCAAAATTTAGGGCTTGTAATATTCACATCCATCTTATATGTCCACATAAAACTTTCAGACAGGCCTTTCATGGTAGCATGGTGAGGAACAGATTTTTTTATGCAAATTACAGTTTCTAAATGTCCCACAATTTTCTGATATGAACTGTTAGCCATTTTTCCAAATTCATTTAAGTGATTTCTTGCAAACATTGAACTTAATACTGATACAGTCTGAAAATGTCACTCACTCCACATACATTACTTCACACTACTTTTAATGTATATTCACTGTGATCAAAGACAGTCGGGTTAATCCAGTAAACAGAGTAGAGTGGCTTGCACTAATGTGCAAACACGGACGTGTCCATGGCATGCAAATTACCTCATAAGTAGGTAAAGTGCATACAAATGAAGGTGCTGGAGTGATCCAGCAAGCAGATAGGTGTGTTGGGTGTCCGAAGTGTACACGGAAAATTTCCATGTACAAGAAAATAAAAATTGAACAGAAGCTGTAGAAGCCCATGTAGAAGGTCAGAAATTGCATAGTAGACAAGATATGGGCAAAACTATGCCCTGTGTGTCCAAAAATAATGCAAAATAATTTAATATATTTTGTTTGCGTGGTGCATAGCAGTTGGCAAAAAATAAAAATAAGAAATACGTGACAATAATGCATTACAGAGCCCTGCATGGAGTATGTACAATGGTAGATATCTGTGGTTGTTAAGGAGGCAGTTCCTGGAATAGTGTAGTATCTAGGTTGTGTGCACGGATCTGTATGCAAATGAGCTGGGGTTACTGAATAGCAAAAATGGGTTGCTGTCTACACATATAAAATCCGTGTAGCCCCAGAATCGTGTTGTTGTCCACAAGAGAGCTAGCTGACATCAAAAGGAGGTGTGTAACTATATGTTTAAGCAGATTGGAGCTGAGCTCCGCCCGTTTATGCAGCATGCCTCTCAGCTAAGCAGGGGGTTGTCTAGTGCTGCTAAGCTTGGTTTAGCCTCAGTGCACTTGATTTAGCTGGTTTGAGCGTGTTTTCATGCTGCACCACATTGCTTAGCAGGGAAGGCAGTTACTAAAAAAAAAAAAAAAAAAGAAATTTCCTGTGAAAGCCAGTCATGCATAAATTAATGATAACTGCTGTTCCACTTACACCGGGCTATTCAAACCGCTCAGTGATGTACCTGGCAAGTGGAAGGCATCATAGTTAGCCAATCACACAAGCTGCATCTGTAGCAGACACTATAAATTATGCATCCACCCTGCAGTTTGATTTTTCCCCCATACTCTGCACCATTGGAGTACAGACTTGGGAATTTTAACTGACAGAATGCTAGGGGCTGCTGCATCTCTGCTATATCTGTATGTGCCAGATGCTGGGGTCAGTGCCGATGCTGTTGCTGCTGACAATAGGCCTAGACTGAGAAAGAGAAGAGTGTTCAGGCCCAGGGTAACCTTCCAGGAGCTACATGAGCTGGAGATTGTAGACCACTACAGGGTGGACATGGACATACTACAAGAACTCACTGAGCTCTGCTGCCCGCAACTCAGACCCGAAGCCAACAGAGGGGTACTCATCCCAGTGGAAACAAAGGTATGTGTAGCCCTTTGAAAACTAGCTACAGGTACTTTTCAAAGACCAACTGGGGACATGATGGGGGTCTCACAGGAATCAGCATCCAGGGTACTCCACCAGTTCCTGGCTGCCATGCAAACACATGCTAGTGAGCGCATTTATTTACCCCGCAATCCTGAGGACAGGGCCAACAGTATGCATCTCTTCTACCATGTAGCACACTACCCTGAGGTACTGAGTGCCATAGACTGCACTCATTTACACATCAAAGCACCACACAGTGAGGAGGGTAGAGTCTACATCAACCACAAGGGGTATCACTCCATCAACTGTCAGGTTGTGTGTAATGTCCAGGGCATTAACATGAATGTGTGTGCTGGCAGCCCTGGCAGTTATCATGACTCCTATATCTGGCATGCATCACTGCTGTACCAGATGTTTGCCGGGAGGGACATCCCATACACCCATCAACTGGGGGATGCTGGCTAAGCACTTGAACCGTGGATGACGACATCCATCAGAAATGTACACACACCTACTGAAGAACTCCATAATGAGGCACACGCACAAACTAGGAATGTCACAGAGTATGTGTTTGGCCTTCTCAAGTCAAGGTTCCAGTGCCTCGATATATCTGGTGCAGCCCTGCAGTACTCTCCAACCATATGTGCACAGATGTTCACAGTATGTGCCATGCTACACAATATGATCCTGCAGATACAACTGGGATAGGATCATCACAGGGAAGGGACAGACATCCCCCCCACCAGTGCCAAGGTCCCCACAGCCAAACCCACAGGAGGACTCAGAGGAGGAATCCCCTGAGGTTATCACTGTAGGCAGATGTAGGTATGCACAGTATGCCCTGGCCTTGGAAAAGAGGCAATGCATAGCACATACACTGACAACTTAGGGTCCTAGGGACTGACACCTTACTCCGATTCACATACTTAGTAAAAATGATGCCAGCAACACCACGCAATCTGTACATTACCAGGTACTGGCTGCGTACTGCATACATCAGACAGAGTCAGCCCTGCAACACCGGTATTTCAACTGCTGCATTCACAAGGTAAGTCACTCTCCTTTACAACAGATGTATGAGGTACTAGGCTATGGTAGCATACATATGGACCTGCTGTGTGTATGCAAGGGAATAGAGTGGGCTACTGGGCTGCTTGCAGAGAACTAACAGCTATGTGGGACAGCAGATACTCTCCCCAGTACTGTCTGGCCCATAATATGCATTAGACCACAAGGCAGCAAAACACACTGCAGTGTACAAGGAAAATGCCAAATAGTGGGGTCATAGGACAGACACATGACTGTCAATGTTAGAGTCCCCTACCCCCAACACTTCGATGTTCCCATACAACTGCAGTAACAGTATGTTTGCATGGATATATCAGCAGACCACACAATCCCAGGGCTGTCCCAAACAACCTGGCTAAATGTTCAATTTCCCACAATATGCAGGGGTCAAAGTGTATGTCTGTCTGCTGTTGATAGTGTGAGGAATTAAACCACACTTTCTGGTGGCTGCTGTGGCTCACTGGGCTAAGGACATTAGTATGGTTAATGGTGTTCATGGTTCGAAGCTGGCTGCACCTACAACTTTTGCTTCTGAAGTACTCCTATGGTAGGAGTCCCACAAATTGTCAATATGCCCCAATCTTTGACTGCAGGAAAGCTAGACAAAGCCGGAGACAATGGAGGGACAGAGAGCCAAACCTACAGACATTATATATGCTCTGACTAACCTACAAGATGGCTAGTATAACAGCAGGTTGCAACAGGTCAGAGTAGTAGCAGAGTGTAAAGGCCATCACTTAACTGTGTCAGTATTTACAACAATTCAGTGGGGTCCATTTAGTAATATATTATCAGAAAACAATTGTATGAGGAACAGAGCAGACATATGGGGTGGAATGCTGGACATCCTGCTAAAATATGTACAGTGAGAGGTGTGATGACTGTCACCCTGTGTGTGGTGTTACATCGTGTACCCCAGTCACATCATACCTACAACCACTTAGACCAGGAAATCTGGACAAAGGCATGAATAGTACTAGGACAAAGGCCCAAATAGAAGGAGAAGGATTAACTACTGGCAAGACAAATGTAGACAGTTCAGAGAATAACAGGTTGTGCAGTAGCATGGGTTTCTGGGTGTGTATGGAGTCAGAAACTCAAATGTCTGTCATAATTTCCTAACATCAGTCTATATGTTATGTAAAACGTACCATACATATGATGCAAAACTGTACAGTCTATTATAATCCATACAGTTGATAGGTATGCCTCATATATTACACTCAGCACACAGCTGTGGAATCCCTTGGACAAAATATCTGGGAGGTGCTGGACTGTTGAATCAGGTACAGCAGCTAATTGGCTGCAGCACACAAAATCCCAGACTGAAATACAGGTAGGTCTGGCCTGGAGTCACCTTGTAAGTACTGACAGTCACATTGGACATTATCCTACACTTAAGCTAACTTGAGCCCATGTCTGATGCCTCATCTGCCTAAAGAACTGAGATGTGAAAATATGTCTGTGCATGCAGACATCTATGTACATGTATCTGTCTCTCCCTATCCTCCTCACACATGATTACCCTCTCTATCAGTATGTGGCACACACACACACACACACACACACACACACACATATATATATATATATATATATATATATATATATATATATATATATATATAACTATGGGTAGCATATATATATATATATATATATATATATATATATAGATATATAGATATATATATATATATATATATATATATATATATATATATATAGATAGATAGATAGATATAGATAGATATAGATATATATATATATATATATATATATATATATATATATATATATATATATATATATATATATATATACTGACCGCCTCAAAAAACTACAGCTTTACCCCGTAGAATATCACCTACTCCGAGGTGATTTCTGCCAAACATATAAAGCTATATCAAACCCAGAACTGTTGGACATGCTACACCTAAAGAAATCCGAATCCCTCCGAGCTACGCTCTCTAGGGGCCTAAACCTTGTCACCACAATAAACAGGACATGCTGGAGGGATAGATTCCTGTCCCAGAGACTTCCCATACTCTGGAACAGGCTACTCATCTATGTCAAGCAAAGTTCTTCATTAGCACTCTTCAGGAAAAATCTTGATGAGTGGATGGAAAATAGGAAGTACACCCCGGGGATCACTTCTGTGTCTCTGGCCGACAGTGGCACAGGAAAATAACTTTCTTGGGTGGCGTAAGCCAGGGAACCTTGTTGGCTAGGCTTACATAGGCCCTTGGGTGATATCCTAGTACCTACCTATGAACCTATAGATAGATAGATAGATAGATAGATAGATAGATAGATAGATAGATAGATATAGATAGCTACATAAATGTGTAGAGTGGTGTACACCCTCCACATATATGTATTTAACACAGTTACATGACACACACACACAGCTACACCTAAGTTGACATCCCTGTCATATATATAGACATATATACATATATATATATATATATATATATATGTGTGTGTGTGTGTGGGGGGGGGATGTATGAATGTGCACACCTACTTGCAGAATGCTGGGGTTATCTGCACCTACACACACACAACAGTTGTCTGATGGTAACAGACCAATGCTGCATAATGACATAATCCACACAACCACAGAACCCTGTGCCTGTGGAATGTCACCCTGTAGACAGACAATGGTGAGCAGGTGGTGCAATGTGCAATGGCATCAATGCAGGACTTGGACAGGCCATATTGTCACTGGCCAATTGTCCACCTAGCAAACTACAACTGGCCAGAAATGGTGATACTGGTAACTCTACATATACAGCAGGGGTATTAGCAGGTACCCCACTGAGCGGCCATGGTGGTGCAGCGGTTAGCATTGCCACCTCACAGGAAGAGGTTCTCCGGTTCGATCCTCAGCTAGGGTGCCTTCTGTGCGGAGTCTGCATGTCCTCCCTGTGGTTGCGTGGGTTTACTCCTGGTGCTCCGGTTTCCTCCCACCTCCCACCTCCCAAAGACATGCTGTAAGTGGACTGGATACTGTAATTTGGTGTGTGTGTGTGTGTGTGTGTGTGTGTGTGTGTGTGTGTGTGTGTGTGTGTGTGTGTGTGTGTGTGTGTGTGTGTGTGTATGTGCCTTCTGTGGAAGGTTGGGTGCCAGGCTGGCATCTCGACACTGTAAAACTCCACTGCCAATCATGAGCAGATATATGATTCGCTGTGGCGACCCCTAACTGGGAAAAGCAGAAAGAAGAAGAAGAATTAACAGGTACCCCACTGCTAGGACAGTAGATACAATAACAGCATAAAGCAGATTCACTCTGCAGGCCACACGTACTGTGTAATACAAGGCCACTTTACATAGCCCACAAGTACTGTAGCTGCAGCCACGTGTGTACCAGATGTAAATGGTGGTTTATGCAATAAGTACTGTGAACTATGGTGTGCAATAGTAGGGAGGTAGGGGTTCTAATCTCACATCAGCCACCTTTTTGTGTGTGTGTGTGTGTGTGTGTGTGTGTGTGTGTGTGTGTGTGTGTGTGTGTGTGTGTGTGTGTGTGTGTGTGTGTGTGTAGATATTTCCCTTATAGTGGTACAGGCATGTCCATCTGGCCTATGTGTGTGCAGTGGTCAATCATTTTATGGCCCTGTGACTAGCGTCCTCCTCATCACTGGCCTCCCTGTCAAAACCTGCTGATGTCATCTACCTTAACAGCACTGGCTGACAATCTCAAAGCAGATAAGGTCTGCGGTGCATGCAATAAGTACTTAGGGCTATAATGTATACTAATAGATAGGTAGGAGTTCTAATCTTGCAACAGGTAACTGTGTGTGTGTGTGTGTGTGTGTGTGTGTGTGTGTGTGTGTGTGTGTGTGTGTGTGTGTGTGTGTGTGTGTGTGTAAATATGTTCCCTTGCAGCACTGTACACATGCCTGTCTCACCTATCTTTGTGCAATGTTTTTTAAGGCCCTGTGACTACCTTCCAGCCTCCCCATTGGCCTCCTTTACAAGGCCTGCTGATGTGATTCACCTTAACAGCACTGGCTGACAATATCAAAACAGATAAGCTCTGTGGCACATGCAATACATACTTTGTGCTATTGTGTATACTAATAGATAGATAGGGGTTATAATCTCAATAAAGGCAACTGTGTGTGTGTGTGTGAGTGTACAAATATTCCCATGCAGCAGTACACATATGGCCATATGAGTGTGCTATTGTCATGCATTTTACTGCCCTGTCAGTAGCTGCAAGCTCTAAATAGCCCACATCTATCTAAGAATAAATGCTATCTGCCACCATCTTCAGAACACCCATGTCACACTTATCAAGGGTAGCAGGCCTTGTCAGAGGGTATGCATACATGATTACACTGACCGCCCCCATTGTCCCTGACACACTCTACAGATATGCACCTAGGCAACCACAAATGTATACAGCTGTACCTTGCTGATGTCATATGTCTGCTGTGCTGCCATGCCATTCTTTGCCACTCTATTGCCACCAAGACTCCATAGCCTAGCCACTCAGACATCTGGAACAGAAACATACACAGCTCTGTGAGACACCTGTCATTCTGCAACAGTACTGCCAATCTAACATCATGCAACAAAGGTACACAAAGTCTGATGTGTACTCATGACACAGTTTGCCATCAGAAGGTCGAACCTGGCCTCATTGAATGATGAGATCATCGACCTACTTCCGCAAAACCAACCATGTTGAATTCTGACATTGTTTAAATATGACTCGCCATAAACCTTGGAATGGGTTTAACATGGGTCGAGATGGGGACGAGATTCATACTTCGACAATGTTGAGTTCAACATTGGTGCCGTTCGGCCTCCTGACTTTGACTGAAGTGGGTTAGACCAAATCCACTTTGACCTTCTGATTGTCCCCCTCATGACACATGCCAGCATACAGCACCTGTCGTGGCATTATACTACTGCACTATAAAACTACTTAGGTTCATAGGTAAGTACTAGGCTATCTGCCCGAGGGCATCTATAAGCCTAGCCAGAACATGTTGGCTTTCGCCACCCCTTAGATTAGTTCCATGTGCCTCAGTCCAGCAGAGCCATTAGTTCCCTGTACCTCTGTCCAGTAGAGCCACTGCAGTGATCCCCGGGGTACATTTTCTGTTTCCCAGCCACTCGTCATGGTTTCTCTTGAAGAGTGTTAGTGTGGGGCTCTGCCTAATGTAGATTGGAATCCTGTTCCAAAGCATGGAGAGTCTCTGGGACAGGAATCTATCCCTCCAGCATGTCCTATTTATCATTGTGGTGAGGTTTAGATCCCTAGAGCTTGTGGCTCTTGGGGATTTGTTTTTTTTAGGTGGAGAATGTCCATTAATTCTGGGTTGGACATGGCCTTGTATGTCAGGCAGAGATCACCTCTGAGTAAGCGGTATGCAACCGAATACAGCTGGAGTTCATTCAGTCAGGCTGCATAGGGCATCTCTTTGAGGCCAGTAATCCTCTTGGTGAGGTACTTCTGTGGTCTTTCCAGCTGTTGCAGGTGTCTTGTAGTGTACATCCCAAATGGGGCTGTAATGTAATATAGTTATCCTGTGCATCAGACACATATATGCATGTCCCTGCATTGATGGTGTGGATGGTAGGGATGTGGCACTGGTATCATCACATGCATAGGGTGTGGTGTGGGGTGCCAAATGCCTAGGCTGTGTCAAACAGTTGACAGCATACGTGTGAGTCAGGAAGGGGTACTGCCTAGCTGAGACACGGAAAGGTGCCGTGCATGTCTGTTGGTGACCTGCATGTGACAGTGATGTCTGAGTGTATGTGTGTACTCAGTCAAGCCCAGTGCTAATCCTACACATGTGTATGTTGGACAGCTGTGGACCATACATGGCAGAGTGGACAGTTCACTGTCTCCAGCCATGAACACGGGAACTGGTTCTGTCAGGAATGGCACTGGCACCACACTGCCCAGTGTCAGTAGCTGACAGTGACTGGTGTCTGCTGGGCCCCTGTCCCCCATGGGACCACTCAGGACCACATGCCCATGGCCTGCCATGGGAATGTGAGTGCACACAGCCATGTGGACTCTCAGCAGATGGTGTTGTTAACCTATGTCCGTGTGTCTGATGCCCGACTCCAACCAGATGCTCCAGCACAGACAACATGCAGTCAAGGACTGACAATGTTTCACCCCACCATCTATCCACTACATCAGTGATAAACGATAATAAAACCACTGGTCCAGCCATCAAAATAAATTTATTCAAACACAACATAGCTTTCAAGCTACTCACAACCCTTCATCAGTGTTACAAATAGTGTTACATTATTAGCAAATATAAATTAAATCCAGCCTATCAAATTAAAATATAATAATCACATGACCTAAAATTAGTATAATATAAATCATATGACTAAAATTCACATGACTAATATAAATAGTTTCATAAAAAACAGCCCAGCAATTACATGACAATACACAGAAAGGACAATGATAAATATTTAAGTCGCATAAGTACATTTCTCTTTTAAAAGTGGTTTGACACTGTTTTTGTATTAAACCCTGGTAAATTATCCACCCTGAAATAGTTGATCCATCTATACTCCATAATTTCTGTCATGTTAGCAAGATCACCCCACGTTTACCTAAGTACACTTTTTGCAAAGCTCTGAACCTAAAAGTGAGTTCATGCCAAAAAGTGATATGTGCTTAGCTAAAGCATTTGTTTCTACATTTCTTCTAATTTCTGATAAATGGGAAGCTATACATTCCTTCAATTTCTGATTGGTCTTTCCAACATAAAAAGAAAGTACATTTCTTACAATTGGCAAGGTAAATCACTCTCTCAAGGTCTTAAAACAGAAAGTTTCCTTCCAGACAGGAATGTAAAAATTCAGTTTCCAAATTAATATACCTACAAAAAGAACAATTATAACATAGAGAGGTATTCTTCTTACTTACTGTAGGGTGTATATCTTGATAAAGATCTTTATAACACAGATATTGCTTTAAGTTTCTCTTCCTCTTGTAAATGAAACATGGAGTTTCACCTACAATTACCTTCACTTCTGGATCGGATTCCAAGATACCTCTATTCTTTCTCACAATGGCTTTTATTTGTGGTGTGCATCTATTAAATTTAGTAATATAACCTAATTTTCTGGTTGTTTCTGATGTATTATTCTGGTGCAGGATCAAACCATTACCTAACATATATGGCTTATCTAACCCATCCCTTTGCAAGACCACTAAACCACTATTATTATTAATCATTGCAGCATTATAGCCTCTAATGTGAAAATCATTACTGGTATTATCAAATTCAGTAGTGAAGCCACCTTCAGTAGTATTTAATTTACTGGTTCTTAAGAACTGACTCCTGACGATACTATTATACACATACCTGGGGTGCATGCTAGTATTATGTACATACCTAGTAGCCTGAACATTCTTCCTATAAATAGAAGTTTGAAACTCGACATCGATAATCACAACATTTATATCCAAAAAGTTTATATTCTTTCTTCTTGGTATACTTCAAATCAAATTGCAAAAATTCAGTAGTGTGTCGTAAATCATCAACAAACATTTCTAGAGACTATATGCTTCCCAACCAAATCAAAAAAGTGCCGTCAACAAAACGTTTATAAAATTTTAGGCCTTCATTCAGATATTCAATATCACCATTAGAACAGCTATATATATAAAGTTCTTCCCATATAGACATTACCACATCACTACATCAATGAAACAATCCATGGCATCAACAATGTGGTGGAGGGAGTCACAGATGTCAGACTGTGCTGCATCCATAATCCTGAGCATCCATCTGGTGTTGCATTTGGAACATGCCTGGGCCTCCATGATGGACCAAAACATGTGTTGAGTGACCCGTGATGAGAATACCTGTGACAGGTGGTGGATGGGCAGCAGTCTTCCTATGAGCCCCCCTGTCAATCTGCCTGTGTGGGACTTCTCCAGCTCTCTGGCTATGGCCAGTGTCTCTCACCAATGCCATAGTTGCCACACTCTCCTGTTCAATGCCACCACACTCTGACTGACCGATATCTGTGGGTTTAGGGGACTGGTTATGTGTGGGCATACTGACTGTGTGCATGGACAATCAGGAAGGAAGTGGGATGTCAACCCATGGGACAGATTCAGCCCCAACAACCCCACCTGTGTCTCAGTATGGTCACCATCATCATCAGAGTCCAATGAGACACTGACATCAGATTGTGAAGAGGACACACTCCAACCCCCACATTCACCTGTGGGGTGGAAGACAAAATAAGTACATTACTACCTGCACTATTATGTATGGTAATCCACACACATGCATACAGCTGAGGAGCCACAACTGCATTACACATACCACATCTTATTTCTGACCACATGCACAGCACACAAACAGATTACAACGTACACAAACAAGACAGGTCCTTTATAACATGCACTGCATAACACTACAGTTAATGTTGCCAGTGCTATACACCTGTGAGATAAGCAATATATCAGTGTATTTGATAGACCTACATCTAAAACACAGTGCACCCGTCTTGAGCATACTATGCTAGTTATAGTAACACTGCCTATGTGTGTACCATCTCCATATTGTAACTGAACAGGAATTTGTGAGTGATTGTCTCCTGTATAGCAGACTGCATAGACCTTTTCAACAATAAGTGCAAATGTGTTACTGCTCCTGCAAATACACAGTTGTGATTACCCATTCAATGCACTTCAGTTAACCCCTCCAAAAATGGAACATACAAGTATTTTACTCTGGCTAAGCATAACAGTTGTGCCTAGGGCAAAATAGTAGCCCTTAACATTCTTAGGATATATATGATCCATAAGATAACAGTATCACACTTACCAAGTACTGGATCATACCTGATGTACCTGTTGAAATGTGAGGGAGAGGCATTATCAGCAATACCAAATGTGGCACTGTTACAGGGTAACATGTGCATATATCAACATGTACAGTAGCTAATGTGATACTGCCTACATTGTTGACATTGTGAGTATGTGTGCATAACTGTGCATTAAAACCAACTCCCCCCCAATGCAGATTGACCTGACACCCATGTACTGATATGCAGAGACTGCCACAACGATTGATACAGTATTACAGTGATAAACCCATCAAGCCTACCTGGACACTCCTCTGATGTGGATGCTGTGGCACCCACCTACACGATGCAAGGGGTGATGGATGGTTGGGAGCCGGTGAATGATCACAGGTTTGCCAGGAATTCCTCTGTGGCTGAGAGTGGTTGTTCTGCTGCAGGCCCTCCACCAGTGGCAGCACGGTCCCTGGCCACAGCGGCAGCACTTTGCCATGTAGCATTGACCATATCTGTTGCCCAGTGTCAGACCTGCTCGTAGGTTCTGTCCTGTAGCCCTATTTTGTTGACTGCTGTGACAAGGTTAGCCCACAGTGCTGCACATTTTCCATGAGGCTGGTGACTCCTGGACAGCAAAATGTTATGATGCAGTCTGAAGCCATCCAGGATAACATTGTTTTCAGCATCTGAAAATGGTGGGTGCCTCCTTTCAAACGTCCTTTCTGAAAGAGAGCAAGAGGGGAACACATCACAGGGCCTGATACATGGATAGCTACTATGTACAGACCATGCACAACCAAAATGGCCTGGATTATCCACTGCTACCTCCCGCGTCATACCCCACAGTCTATCAACACACCATGTATGTGGATATCATCAAAATAGTAGCAATACCAGTTATGTCCCTGTGTGCCATGACACAGTGTGCTGTATGTCTCTATACCCATCAATGCCATTTACTATGGTGTGTCCCCTATGGGCAAAGTCCCGCTACTATGTCATATAGCCATTGTCAGACAAATAGGTGTGTGTTATTAGAAGTATATGGGAACAGTCCAGCAACACCAGTGTGCCACAATGACAGACAGCAATGCAAACCTGCTGTAGTATATCTTCACTGTAGGCATCTTACCTCTCCAGTACACAGATGTTTATGGAATGTGTATGTGTGCCTGAGATATGTGGTCCTGTTGGCACAAACATATGGATGTCTGGCAAATGGTTGGCCAGTAATTGATGGATGTTGTCAGAATATAGAGAATCTAGCTGTCACAACCCAGAACCCTCAGAAAAAACTTATGCTACAGTAATATCTGTTACTCTATTCATACTCTTACTTTGCATGACCTATATGTAGACTCTGTCACTGAGGTTGGGCCTGTGTACCCTCACTAACAATGGCTATGACCTGAATTCCTGCTGTAGGGGGTTGCCAGGTATGTTCACCATAGCTCTCAAGTAATGAGATACAAATGTTGTGAAAACAGTGACCTAGCCAGAGTACATCGGGGACAGTCAGGGACATGTTTACAATGTCTGAACTATTCCTGTATGACATTCACAGACTGAGATGAGCTGAATGACAGTGCATCATGTAATATGACAGCTGTGTCTACCCTTACTTACTGTCAATATGTCTAACTCACAATGCAGTAGCTTTTGTACAGGAGACAACCATTCTAGGAGGGAGTGAGAGCACCACAGCTGTGATTTCATTCACAGCAGGCACAGTTGAGAGGCATGCCTGTAGCTGCTGTACAGCAGAGTATCACCAACATGTCATTCCCAGAGATGTACTACAGGCCTACTGTTGTAATCCTTATTCCCCATAACTACATCCTCCCATCTGTGTCCCATCATATGGCGACTTGTATGACATACCTGGTAGAGTGACGTAATCCTTTTGTGAACAAATCCTCAAGAAAAAAGCTTGCTAAATTGTACTCTATCTTGGTAAAGCAACTTACAGACCTGTTTTCCATAGGCAGTTGCTTGCCTTTTGTAGGTCATGCTCATTAACAGCTAATTGCCCTTGCACCAATCCATGCCTCAGACTTGCTAACCGCATCCAAAACAGCCGGGTTGCACTTTCATTAGCCAATGAAATGGCACCACAGTGCAATATTTAAGTCCTTTATGTAGGCCTTGGCTCCTTTCTTAGTCTTTGAGATGGATATTAGTGAGGTATGGAGACTACAGCATCAAAGAGTGTAGGTACAAATACTGTCCACTGTTGAGATGTCTGAGGTATGTCCACAGTTTTGCATGTTATGTTTGGCCATTGTCAAATGACATTATGATTATCTGGCAGCACAGTGTTAAACATTGTGGGTTAAGGTCAGTAAGGGGGAAGAGACATGTGAGTGCCAGATGTCATACCCATCAGAATAAGCATGCTGCTGCAGTAGCTGTTAGTCTATCAGTTCTCTATGTATGGGTGTTGTCTGGATCCCTTGTTCTAGGGGATTGTGAGGTGTAGTAGGTCTGTAGCAGGTAGCTTAACATACAGCTGCATATGTTGCAGAATGCAGCTGCTGCTGCTGCAGCCTAGGACACAAAGGGGGAAGTGTGAGCACTTTGCAGGACAGCAAGCTGCATGTGTCACTGAGGGAGCAGTGTCAGCTCTGTCATTACAGTAGAGCCAGGGTGACAGTACCCATAACAGTCCAGTCGAGGCATGTGCTTAAGGTACATCTGTTATGTAACAGTGCCAATCACAGAGTAATAGGCGACATATAGGTAGGCTATATGAATATGTGCAGTATGTCCCTACCTACAGGCCTTTGACTTGCAAACATGGGTAGCAATTAATTCAGTAGCAGTAACCTGTTTTGGTTAAAATTGCATAACTCAGTCATTGTTTGCTGTATTTAGAAGAATGTAATTAAAGTGCAACACACTGGATTCAAACCCAGGACTATGGGTGGCAAAATGTATAGCACGCAAGGCATTGAACAGACTGAGCTACTGAGCCAGTGCTGCAGCAGGTCTATTTGCAAGATATATGTGCATGCATAGAGTCTCTGACTCAAGATTTGCATTTGCATGTGTTTTCTGAAGGGTATGAAGTGTGGCACTCAAATGTCTGTCATGGTTTTCTAACCTCAATCTTTAATGGCTTGCCAGTACTTTACCAGACATATATGTTTTTGTGAAAACCGTTCCAAAATTAGGGGGGGAAACTGTGGATATTCTGCAACAGTCTGTACAGTTGACAGATATACCTGCTATCCCAGGCCTAACATACATCCAATATTATTTATTTGGCTGTGTACTGATGTAGTGTCTGCATCACAGTCACAAGTACATTCCCATTTTACCCATTATATGTGCATGCAGTGTGTCAGTGGAATCAGTATATGTTGCTGGAAACACCTGTTTTAATTTACAGCTGAGTAGCCTAGTAGGTTAATGCACTATGCTGTAGATGACAGGGGCCTGGGGCCTGGGTTTGAGACGTGGCAGGACAGATTACTTTGCAGATGTGCCTAACACTGTGAGAAACACATATAATGATTAAGGCACTTTTAAGCAGTTTTAAGCAGGTTTGCATGTCGCTTTGCTGAGCTCTGCTTAAACCCACACTAAAAATAAAAAAAGAAAAGAAAAAAGGGGGTGATAGGAAAGTGGTGAAATGGGGGCAAGCAGGGGGAAAAACATACTGAAAGTCAGGTAGGATTATGCAGGAAGGACCATAGCTTTCCATTTCTTGTACAGTAACAGCTGTGCAGGTTTTACAGAATTTGAACCCTCACACCCCAGAGTGAGGGGTGAAAGCATTAATTAATGTAATGATTAGTTGTGTCCAGTGGACACTTGTGTGAAATGGAGAGCCATGTATGGGGACGATATATTTTTTTTTGTGAGACAGGTGCCTTTTTTTTTTTTTACGGAGAGAGTGGAATTTTGGGGAAGGGATATAGGTATGTGTGAGGAAGTAAGTTGGGCAGGAGATGTTGCATTTGCAGACAGACAAGACAGCATACAGGGCTGGTTTGTGACACATGAGGAGGGTAAACAACATGAATGGGGAGGGTGTTGTGGAGTCAGAGGTGCACGTGCCTCCAGGTGGCAGCAGCATGACTGAGATCCCCATCCATGGGCAGTCAACACTGCTCCTTCACTGCCCTGATGTTGCTGTGCTGGACACTGGGTGCTGGGACCCTCAGGCTCCACTAGGTTGTCGAGTCTGCCCTCAATCAGGCACAGGTGTTGTTCATAACTCTTATGTACAATCCTGTGCACCATGGCTGGTAGTTGATCCTGGGTGACAACCCCCCTCCACCCCCACTCCCGGGGGGCAGGCCCCATCCTCTGAGGTGGTTCCACCTGAAGGTGGTGCAGGGCCTGTAGAGGGGGCACCACCAGCTTGGGTCCCAGACGAGCTGGTACCCGGTGCCATGGCTGGCTGAGGTAGGGTAAACAGATCACCAGGAACTGGCTTACCCAGACATGTTATGGGTATGCAGGTAGAGCAATAAACATAGGTGAGTTATGAACACAACCAGTGTTAGTAATAACAGCATGCGAGAACATTGTACATAACCCCATTACAGCTAAATGCATATTATGTGAAACACAACAATAAATAACAGAACAGTCAGTATATTAACAGCATGCCAGTAACAGTTATGGCATAAGGCCAACAGAATAGGTAATTCAACAAGATTTGTTAATATGCAACCATAGTAATACATACCATTAATAAAACGCATGACCAAAATACAGTTTTTGGAACAACATATGTTAATTGTAAATACAAAAAGAATATGAACACCTACTACACACCAAAGTCCTTTGCAGAAAATGAAGAAAATAGCAGAAACAATACCAAAAATACTGCAAAGGTAAGGCTCCAGGTTCCAAGTTCCAAGAAAATGTAAAAAATTCACTGAATCCAAATATCTTGAGCAGCCACAACTTTAATGAACACACAAGCATTTTTGCATATAGCTTCATCAGGTGTATACATAAACTAAAAAGACCACACCTTATATACTTAGCAACAACATCACATGACATCAATTAAATTTAATATGTTAATAGTAAACCATAACCAATATATAACAATAATAAATATGTGAAGATAACGGGTGGGAAGAGAGAGAAATACAGTCCATTAATACCATACTATATAGATATATAGTTGACAACAGTAATGCTAGCTACTCTACAGGTCTGTCCTTTCTTTATGTGTAAATGTGCCCTATAGCTGCTGTAGCACATACATACCTCTCAAGCTATACAAATGGGACACTATGGGCCAAGCAGTAACACCTGCAGGTACACAACTACAAAGAACACTTGCACATCAAGTGGACCTATATAACTACCAAGGAGAACTGTGGGCTAATGTACTATTAATTTGATATTGACATATAATCATGTCAATGATACATCTGTGACAGAGGGATTACACAACAGCAATTGCATTCTTTGATAGCGTGACACTTGAGAGACATGCATGTGCAGAGTACAGAGAGTACACAACTATCATGCTGTGCTTGGAAGGTATGGGGGTTGTACTTAATAGCACTGACTGCAGTGGACATATGCATCACATGCAATAATTGACTGCATCAACCTTTACAAGGCACTCCAGGAATACAGCCATACCTTGATTACACATTTTATTTCTTTAATTTTATTATTGTTTGTTATTATTGAACCTGTTTCCTTCATTGTTTGGATAAGTAGCACATTTGTGAGAATGATTTTAACAGTCTGTGACATCTGAACTAACAATTATTTACACATACTATGAGCTATCTCACCCTTTTACCTGTGTCCCTGTGGAGAGAATGATATCTGTTATTACATGTTTTATTTCATTTATTTTATTATAGTTTGCTATTTTTTAACCTGTTTCCTTTATTGTTTGGATAAGTATCACATTCATGAGAATGATTTCAAAGTCTGTGAAATCTGAACAAACAATTATTTATACATACTATGGGATACCTCACCCATTTACCAGTAGTCCCTGTGTAGAGACTATCTGTCATCATAACATATGTAATTCAGTAATAGGTATAGTACATGGAACTGGATTCGAACCCTGGTCTCTGTCTAGCAAAATAGACTTTGTACACAGCATTTAACAAACTGAGCTACTAAGTCACTGTTGATATCTGATTGACTGATTTTGTCCTAGAGCTAACCTGGAAGCAAAATATGACTTGGTACTACTATTACAGTGTTAAAATACAGTGCGGTGACAGTTGGACACAGCTGTATGAAATGCAATAATGGCAGAGAGACTACACAACCTATACATTACTAAATAAACTGCAGGTGTACACAATATATTGTTACTGGGTTGAAATGTCAGCTCTCAATTCCACACGTATTGCACAACAGTTCATTACGGATACCTTCATGCAGTTACTGGTATAATTTGGAGTTTTTATTGACCAACAGTTAATGTAATGCAGGTGTTACCATACAGCTGTAATTCCACAGTTATTGTGATAGAAACGTTATTTCATTTACTTAATCAAGGTTAATGTTTTACTCTTTCCTGCTTATTGCGGTACATCTGGCAGTAGTCACTTACTGCAGTCCAGGTCTATGACCACATTCATTACAAAGCAATCAGAACTGCTTATATACCTAATGGCACTTAATGCTTTACTCTTTCTTGGTTATATGACTATAGATTGGAAGATACATCCATATTCATCACACTCATGGTGCAACCTGGCCAGGTGCCCTGTGTGCCTAGACATTGTGAGCTCTCACTTCTGAAGCTGTTAGGAGTGAAGCACACCATTATGCATGCCAGTTTAGGAGACATTCATGGTTAAATATTGGTGAAACACAGGTAAACATACTTACACACTTGTGGAACACTGTCTGCCAGAAAATTCTTGGACCCAGGCATCCAAGAGAGCCCCCTTCCTTCTTTTTAGGTCATCATGGTGGTGATGACACTGCTTACCTGTACAGGGATACCAGTTGCACTGGTGAGGTCCATTCCCAGCCAGTCTCTGGCCTCCACTTTGTACTCAGAGCCCCAGCAACCACTCTACATATGCTGCTCTTCATGGTTTTTTACTATGAGTCAGACCCTAACCCTGGACTCTTCAGTACTCCACCTCTGTGCCCGAAAGAAGATACCCTCTCCAATACCTGACATAGTATCCTCACAAGTTGACCTCCAATGGATTCTGCAATATTCCCACCTATTGTGCTTAATATATCCTGTTTTCCCTTTAATGCCATTGGGCAATTTTTTAAATGCAGCGCACTGCTTAGCACTGGGCAAACTAGCACAGCTGAGGTGAGCAGTGCTTAAACTGGCAATGCTTAGCAGTGTGCAAACCAGCTAAGTGGGGCTGCACTATGCCCAGCAGTGCTAAAACGAATATTGTTTAAGCCCTGCTTGGAATGGCTTAGCAAGGTTTAGCAGAGCTTAGCTGAGCGTAGCACATCAGGATTTAAAAATAACTGCCATAATTTGTATTTTGAAAATAAATGGTTAATAACCTTTCTGTGTACTCAAACCCTGTACCTATAGCACATAAGGCTGTCACTCTAACCATTTGACTATGTGGATGCATAGAATGCTGCTATACTTTTACATATATCACTCACCTATGTTTAAGCACTGCTGAGCACCACACTGCACCACACAAACCCATTTAGTTATGCTTAAATTTGACCTTTGCATTCATAATTAAATATATCCAGTTTTTATTTTTAGATGTTTGGCATGTGTCTATTGCTGCTTACCATGCTGCACAAAAAAAAAAAAATAAATAAATTTAATACATATACATACATTGATATACTACACTTTGACAGTGCAGGGGGTGTGTTACTCATCTCCAGACACAGTAACACACTCTCTACACTGATTCAGTAACTGTGTTACATGGCTCTCCCTCAGTAACGTGCCTTCATTAATATGCATGTTGAGCTACCAAGGGGAAACTGCATACACGGCTACGTTACCTTCCATGTAGGCTGTACACTATGTCTACATAGATTTTATTAAATCTGGGGGAGTAAGTCAATGAATGGGTTCGCAGACTGAGGTTTCCTTACTGGGGGGTGGGGGAGGGATGTGGATGTCAAGGGTGATTAGCTTATGGTCAGACCTGACCAACGAGGGGGGTGACGATAGGTGTGGAGGATCAATTTCCCATGTTGGTATGCATATATTGTAAAAGTTTAGATGCCCATTCCAAAGGATGCATGGGCACCAGTGCTCATGTACTCTGGACCATTTGAAATCCCCGGAAGCTTTTAGCTAAATCTTTACTCTCCTTATTGAGAACAGGTCAACATGTCTCATTATTATAACCAGAATATTACAACAGCTGGGAAACAGAACACAAATGGAAGCTACAAATGTATTTCCTCACTCTAATTCATTACTAATGTATTACATTTATAGAAGCTTTACCAAAATGTAAATGTGTAAGGGGCATCTTAGGGTGCATAATAGACAGATGGAACCATTGGTTTATTTGTAGTTTTTGTGCCATGGCTGTGTCACATGACATAAACATGTAAAAAATATCTCACAGCCCTTACAGCAGTGTCATCCCTTCAAGATATATATATATATTTTTATATTTTACTATACAATTTATTTGATGACAGAAAAACACCATCTTCTTAGTTATGAAGATCCAAAGGCATTGTCGCTTCTCTTAAAAGACAAAATAGGTGACACGGTAACAATTTGAATCAGGAAGTACCATTTCCTTCAGAATAATTTCTGCAGTCTTACATTAACCTGCATGATGCCTGCAACTGGACTGTACCACAGACAGATTGTTCTGTGTATGAAAGTCCACACCTCTGTACCACAATTCAAAGGACACAAAATGTGACTTCAATCTACTGTGGTATTATGGAAGCATAATTTCTATTATTTTGTGGCAGTAATCTCAGCAGCTAATGGCTAAACTCCATAAATATCAGACAAAGCTATGACACATTCATAAAGAAATATGAGTTTCTCACACGTGATTTTGTTCTATTTTATTGCATTTTATTTTATTTTAGTTTTCATTTTTAATTTATTTCCAGCAGTAGTGCACTGATCCATATGGACCAATTTCAGATGTAGCCTGGGGCAAATACAGGACATGCATGGAAACAAAGACATTTGATTATAAAAGTATAAATATTTGGTAACCAGGGTGAAAAACACTACACACCAATAAAGACTGCATCAAGTAGAAAAAGGACTTATAAAATTGTACAAAAATAATAGATTAAGTGGACTATAACTTTAGCAAAAGATAATAGTATGTAAAAAAAGACAGATGACAACAGAATGAGGAGAAGAAGTGAAGATAAGGGACAGTGTCAAAGTATGACCTATATAGAAACACAGGAACATACTAAACAAGCAACCACTGGCACCATAAGATGCCTAGCCATATAGACCTTTAAGCAGACCCTTTTCAAGCACTTAATACATGATAACCCTAGAATAAACTTGTGCATGCCCATTCTGTCATAAAGACTAGCCTTAAAGGTAGCCAAAGTAGTACCTTGTTTGACCCGTAGTGGTAACTTATTCCATAGGCTAAAAATACATTCAGTTAGGACCTTATCTCTCCAGCACGTCTTGTTTATTTGTTGGTGTAGATTTGGGTCCTTAATGTGGCTATTTGTAGAACCACTGGTTTCACAAAGAAATTGGAGATCAAATAGGGTTGGGACTTTCATAGCTTGAAAAGCAAGGCACATGTCACCTCTCAGCACCCTGTAAGGATAGTCGCGTTCACCTATATGGATAGTGGAAAGATTTAAGACCTTTAGTTTTCTTGACAGAGAGGTAGGTAGTGTGGTTTAATAACAGTTCGCAATTAATGGTTAGTTTATCTACTTTCATTGATCTTATGAATACAATATTATTATGCATAATATGCAATCAAATTGATCTAAAATCTGTGAGTGTAATATGATTTGGCAATGAATAAAAAAAAACTTAAAAGAAAAGAAATCATTCTAACCGGTCAAGTAGTACCTTGTTTGACCAGGCTGAACAAGGAGAAGGTCATGGTGAGCTGCCTGTCCGGAGCTAGGATCCGCCACATAACACAAGCACTCAGGTCACTCCAAGGCAAGTACAAATATGACTCAGTCATTGTCCATGCTTGTGTGAATGACCTGAGACGTACTTCCCTGGACTACATGAAAAGAGACATAGAGGAGCTCTCTGAGCATGTAGCTCAGGCTGGTATGACCCTGACCTTGAGTAGCATCTTACCCTCACCAAGAATGATGCCATAGTATAAAGACAAGATTATCAATTTCAACAATTGGCTTAAGTATTGGTGTCATTCAAAGGGGATCCAATGCCTGTCAGCCTGGGATGACATGCTCGACAAGCCACGGTGCTTCGCTAGGGATGGCTTGCACCTGTCACCGCTGGGCTTTTGGATATTGGCAAAGGCTCTTGCTACCCCCATAGTGCCTTTTTTAGGCAAGGCTCAAAAGACAAACCCACCTCCATAGGTATCACAAGGGATAAGAAACTAAGAGTAATGCTACTCAACGCCAGAAGTCTAAACCTCAAGATGCACGCACTTGAAACTCTCCTTAGCATGGAGAACATCGATATCTGTGCAGTAACAGAAACCTGGTTCAAGGCTCTCGAGAGCACCCCAGCACTACCAGGTTATACCTCATACCATGCTTTTCGGCCACAAAACTTGGACCGAACCACAAAAGGAGGGCCGGGTATCAATATTCGTCAAAGATACCCACACCTCCAGGTTGGTGGCACAGCATGAAGCATCAGAGACTATCCATGTGCAACTAACAGTGGGTAAAACTGCCTTCCAGTTTATAGCCTGCTACAGACCACCCTCCCAAACCCAGGAACCCCACTCGGCCTTCCTGAGAACACTGGAAAATATGAAGGTCTCTCCAAACACCATTATTATTGGGTGACTTCAACTACCCAACCATAGACTGGGAGCATTATTCTAGCTCCAACACCCTAGCCCAAAGGTTCCTAGAATTTATAAACTCAAATGCTATGGAACAACTTGTTACCACTCCCACAAGAGGGGAAAACATACTGGACCTGATCGTCACCAATATGGGGACTCTATGCTCCAGACCAGAAGTGTATTCCTCACTGGTAAGATCAGACCATAAACTAATCTCACTGGATATTCACATCCCGACCCCACCCCATGCCCTGAAAACCACAGTGAAAAACTTCTCTAAAGCAAATTTCACATTCCTCAAAACCGAGGTGGAATCCTTCAAAGCCCCCGGGCCTATGGATATCTGCCCAGACTGCATAATCCTTTATAAACGCATTCTATGAACACCTTCAGGAATGCATGGATCATGCAATCCCAAATAAAACCAAGACCCAATCCTCCAAAGGCAGACATCCTGTCTGGTGGACCCCAGCCATAAACAAACTATACAATAGAAGGAGGAAGCTACTACATGATAGAGCAAAATCCCAAAAGGGAAGGCATCTCTGATCAGTATTAGCAAAAACTACGGGCACTCATAAAATCGTCTAAGGCCAGCTTCAAGAGAAAAATTGCACAGGACACTAAGGATAATCACAAGGCTTTCTTTAGTTATGTTAGGAACCTGGGTGGGAATTCCCAGATATGCTCAGAATTAGTCCAAAATAACAAAAATACACGAACCCACAGACATTGCCAACATCCTAGCTGACAGGTTCAGCACAACCTTCTCCCCTCCCCACCAAAGGGCTAATATCTATCCCAGCAGAGTGCTGCCCCCCTGACATCTCAGATGCTCAGGTAAGAGCTGCCCTGTCCAAAGCAAGAAACACAGCATCAATGGGACCAGACGGTGTCCCGGGCTGTGTCCTACATGAATTCCAAGAAGAGCTAAACCCAAACCTAAAACTACTGTTCAATCTCAGCCTTACTACAGGATATGTACCCAAAGAGTGGCGTACAGCAATAGTGGTCCCTCTCCACAAAGGTGGTGCCTCAATGGATCCTGGAAACTATCGCCGCATAAGTCTCACTAGCTTGGTCTGCAAAGCTATGGAAAGGATCATCATGGACCTTATAAATAAAGATATTGGGGACCTACAGACACTGGATCCTACCCAGTTCAGCTTTGTTAAGGGCAGATCCTGCCTCTTAAACCTGGTCGATTTCTTTGAAACAGTCACCAAGGCCATTGACAAGGGGAAGGTGGTCCACACAGCCTACCTGGACCTCGCAAAAGCCTTCGATACAATACCCCACTCGGGCATTATAGATAAGCTCACCAGCTTAAATATAAACCCCTATGTCACTAGATGGGTTGCAAACTGGCTCAAGGACAGAACCCACATGATTAGAATAGCTGGAGCCATGTCAGACTCCAAACCAGTGACAAGTGGCGTCCCACAAGGCTCAGTCCTGGGACCTCTCTTGTTCAGTATATATTTCTCGGAGGTACAGGCAAACATGGAAGGACTGTGGCTGACCATGTACGCAGATGACTGCAAACTGGGCGCCATAATAGACTCTCCAGCCGACACAAGCATCCTCCAAAAGGGCCTCATAGAAACAGACAACTGGTGCCAGAGCCATGGCCTCAAGCTAAACGCCAAAAAGTGTATAGTCATCCCCTTTGGCAAAAACAAAGTGCCCACAAATTACCACATAGTTGGTAATCCATTAAGTACAGAAGAAGTAATTAGGGACCTGGGGACCCAAGTTGATAGCAATCTCTCATTTGACAACCACGTGGCCAAAGTGGTTAGAAAAACATTTTATATAGCTCACCTAATCATGAAGGGATTCACATCTAGATCAGGGGAGGTCATTGTGCCTCTTTACTCATCCTTCATTAGGCCCATAATTGAGTACAATGCCCCTTTTGGGATGTACCTTACCAGACACCTGTAGCAACTGGAAAGACCCCGAAAGTACTTCACCAAGAGGATCAAGGGGCTCAAACAGATGCCGTATGCTGTGGCATACCGCCTGCTCAGAGGTGATCTGTGCCTGATGTATAAAGCCATGTCCAACACAGAATTAATGGACATGCTGCACCTCAGAAAATCCAAATCCCATCGAGCTACGCGCTCGAGGAACTTGAACCTCAACACTGAAATAAATGGGATATGCTGGAGGGACAGATTCATAACGCAGAGGTTCCCTTCACTCTGGAATAAAATCCCAGTCCAGGTTAGGCAGAGTCCCTCATTGACTCTCTTCAAGAGGAATCTTGATGAGTGGATGGGAGATCGTAGGTTTACCCCGGGTATCACTTCTGTGTCACTGTTAGACAGAGGCACAATATACTAACCTCAAAAAAGGGCATAGCAAAATTAATTTAAAATGGGTGGCGAAAGCCAAACACGCTCTGGCTAGGCTTATAAATGCCCTAGGGCAGATAGCCTAGTATGAACCTATGAACCTATGAAGAGTACTGAAGCAAAGTCGGTGTTGCTCTTCCCTTTTATATTGGAGACTGTCTTTGGACCTGGGAAACTTCTAATTTGCAGAGAAAGCTAAATAAAAGATTATTGTCTTTTCTTCTTTATCTTAGATCATGGGCTTAGTGAACTATTTTCAACCCTAAAGCAGGAACACATTTTCTACCAGGACTGCTATTCCAAAGACTGTAAGCTAAATCTTTAATGATCTGCCCTTGTGTCATCTGCAGCTACTTGATATTTTAGTGACATGGTAGTTAGGCAATAGTCTTCTGGCTTGTGTATTTTAATTGGTCTTTTTGTGTTTTCCCTGATGTTTTCTCTTATGCATTCTGTTTAATTTATTCATTGTGGAGCGACCTACACCTATTTCAGAGGAGGCCAAACAAGAATTAAATTGTTATGGTATTGTTTCTTTTTTCGGGGGTATCATCTGAATGTAGCATGATAACAGTCAATTAATATGCTCATTTCATTGCAGATTAGTAGTGACAGGTTAACCTATGGAGTCCAATGTCAGTCACTTCAATATATGTGCTCCTGTAGGCTGCAGCATGTTGCTTGTTTTATAAGGGATGATATCTAGCAAATGCTGGAACAAAGAAATGTGATACTTTTAACTGGACCAACATAGGTTTTGCAGTTACTCTGTCTTTCAGATTAAAAGGAGTCCTTAGTGAGAACTTAATAAGACAGTATTGTTTATAAGATATACGGGGAGGGCTCAAGAACTTTCTGTGGTTTGAAGATCTTACTGTGACCGAGACTGAGAACATATGATCTAGGCTAGGAGAATCTGCTTCCTAGCACACTCTCTATTTACCTTATTAACCAACTCTTAACTACTATACAAACTAGAAAATAATTGCTATTTTGTCCTTAATAATGAATTAAATACTTTGGCTTCATTAATTTTGTATAGGACCAAGACATATTTTAAGGGAAAAAAAATATTAAATGGTTAACTTTCTGTTAAAATACTGCACTGTGATGTTTTGGATTTTGAATTATCACATCTCTTTGAAGCTGCAGCCCTAAGATTATCCCCCAAGTAGCAGAACCACCATGGATGTAAATAATTCTCCATTCACTGTTCCCTATCATTCTGGAAGAATGCAGCAGCACCATAGACCAAATATAGCCAAGCACTACTCAACACATAATTTCAGAAGTTATGACAGGTTTGATATTTGACATCTGACTTCACTGCGTTTTACATTTAGTTAGAAATAAGAGGTGACTTCATCAGCTGGGATTTAAAACAATGTTTCCTCTGACTGGTCTGGGCACCATGCACTATTTTGTGTGTTTATTATATTTGGCCATGGTTTTGACTGCTGGTTCCATTTGCTCATTACTACACATACTACTTGGTGACTGGTCACAACTGTGTGCATTCTTTTCCTGCTTTACCGTGTTTATTATATTTATCATGCAGTAACTTAACTCCCAGTTTAATTTGCTTTTAATCCATTAGCACTCTATATTATCGGGTTTTGAAAGTGCTGTTGTTTCACTTAATACATTTCATTCAGCTGTTTTATACTGTCATTTCTTGTTTCATACATGAAGTTGTGCCTGAAATAAAAAAATTAAATTAGGGCTACAGTGCACTTACCCATGAAGATGCTAATATTATTCAATAATAGGTAAGAAAAACAGCAGAGCTTTGGTTTAGTTTCATACTGTACAAAGCATCTATTGCTATACCTGGCAGAAGTATTGGTCTCTATGCTGAATCAGCAGAGCATGCACTGTCTGGTTGATAAAGCAGATGTCACAAAAACCTCAGCTTTCATTTTAGGTGGAAACACGAGAACTGCTAAACAGAAAGAAAATGTACCGGAAAAACAAAAATGAGGGAATTTTTCAAACGATAAACTAATTGAAAGATAAGTGCCAAAAAGGAACTAAGATTCAAATAATTTGCTGCCCTTTACTGGAGTAAATAAAAAAGGGATTCTATAGCCCAAGGAAATATAATGTTAATATATAATGTTAATATATAATGTTAATGTATAATGTTAATATATACTGTTAATATATAATGTTAATATATACTGTTAATATATACTGTTAATATATAATGTTAATATATACTGTTAATATATACTGTTAATATATAATGTTAATATATACTGGAAGAAGCAAAGAAACTGAAGAAACAACAGACTCTAGCTTTTTTTAGATTACTTGGATACCTCAGGAAAGTAAGGATTAGCCAAGAAGAAAATAGTATGGGCAGTACTGGACAAAGCCAGAAGACATATCGTGGCATCAAAAAGCAGCACACTAGACATGCACTCTGTAGATACTATGCACAAAAAAATAAAAGGTTATATGATAATAAGCTTTCTTTCTGCTGAAAAAACAATCAATTGTACATTTTAATAAACAAAGTCAGTTCAAATTAAATATTGACATACATAAGCATATATGCTTTCTGGGGGCACGAGCTAAAATTATAAGTAGTTTAAAAGGCAAATAGTTTTCTAGTCACTTCTGATTATGTATTCTCTGTCTTAGACAGTAAGCTCTGAGACCCCACCAGACAAAACAAGAAGTTATCCAACAATCTAAGGATTCAGATTCCAGATCCCAGCACTCAATAGTTGTATAAGTTCATAGGCTTGATTATCAAGCTAACGCCCTACTGTCCTTCAACAAGACAGTGTTGCAAGCCCCATTGGTATTTTCTACTTTCTGTGTATATGTTTTGGTGAAGGTTCATTGCTGACTTCTCCTGATAGTAAGGAGTAGTTTATTCCATTATCTTTGAAAAAACTGTGTTTTTTTTTTAATGTGAGTTACTTTTCATATTATTTATATTTATGTTTTAGCATTAGGGTCTCTAAAATGGCTTCAACTACTCCAGTGGTGAATTTTAACATTTTGATTTTTCTAGTATGGAATCACTGTACTTGTTTCAGATGATATGTTTGAAGGCCACAAAAAGCAGTGTTTTTTCAAATAAGTTCAGATCTGTGTACAATGATATAGCTGGAATGGCAAGATATGTCCTTTAGTATTAGATAGGCTTCAAAATATGTCTTCCTGACGTTGACAGATATATGCTGGACAAAGTTTAAATTGTCTACCACTGTACTGAGATCTTTAATGATGGTGCATTTTTTTATGAGTTAACCATTTCTTTTGCAACCATAATTTATGTTCTTTGTGCATAAAAGGGTGTTGTCATTACTACTATAACATGCTGTATTTCTTTGTAGACCATCTTGGAGACCTTCAGTATCTTTCATTCAAGTCATTGTGTTACCAAGTCCACAATCATCAGCAAATTTTGTTATCCAAAGCCCATTTGTCACATTTATATCTGATAAGAACAATCTAGAATGAAGTGGTACCAGTACAGAGCCCTGTGGGACACCACTGGTAACCCCTGCCAGGATAGTGATAACACCACTCCCCTGACTCATTGAACTCTGTTTCTTAATCTATGTTTTCCCCATTGGATTAAATATGAATTTACTTTTATTTGTATTAGTTTGTCAGTTATTCTCTTAAGATGGATAGCATTGAATGCCTTAGCAAGGTTGAGATAAGCAGTGTGAAATGTCAGCCCTTCATCAGCTGAAGCTGTAATCTTTCCAATGAATTCCACACTATTCAAAAGGCAAGATCTTCCCTTAACAACTTGGAAATAGAGCTCCTGTTTCATTTTCGATAAGTTCCATTGGTGGTCTCTCCATAACTAAACATTGAATATGCTCAGACAGATAGCTCTAAAATTCTTTGGCACTGATTTGACCTCACCTGTCTGTGAACTGGTGCTACTGCAGCCTGTCACCATAGGTGAGGAATGTGCCCACGTGATAACATTTTATTCACACAGCTGATATGGATTTAGTCAAGTTTTCTTTAATTCCATGTAGAAAAGTGACAAGTATGTTGTCCGTTCCCAATGAGACTTTAAGAGAGATTGCTCACTCCCATAAATGAAACTTGTGCTTTGTGGCCAGTGCACAGTACAAAACCCAATCATCCAAAGACATTGCTGCAACAGTGGGTAACTATGCAGTAAGAGTCCAAAGCAAAACTGCCATGGACACAGCATATCTTCCTTAAAGAAAAACATTTTAAATACTACATAAACACTCCTGTGTGATGACCTCTATTACAAACATCAAACGGTGTTGGAACAGGAAATCCTCATCAACTTTTTATTCTTCCTTGAAAAAATAAATTCAGAGACAAAGTAGAATCAATGAATTATGGCTTTTGTACTAGAACTGGTCTGAAACTTTATCAGGATGTCATAGTATGATGCACTTATGGTCATAACTTGCAAACACACACACACACACACACACACACACACACACACACACACACACACACACACACACACACACACACACACACACACACACATATTATCCCTCCCTCTCTCTGCCATTTTCTTTTTACCTCTCCAATGGTACCACATTTGGAAAGATGCAGAACATTTCAGAAATTAGTGCTAAAGATATATTTATTATTTATGATTAACCCCACAATCTGTGTATTTAGGACAGACCAATATGAAATGAATGCTGCAACAAGTGACAGATATACACTGTTCTAGCAATGATCTCTTGGCACAGTGATGCTCTGTTAGGTACAGGGAACAGATGTGCACTATTATTCCTTCCTGCTCCACAATCTTGGCATGGAGTGGTATAAAAATGTCTGAGACCATGATGCCATGGCTAAGAACTCCCTTCATTTATACAACAATGCTATTTAGGTGTCAGGTGGTGCCTCACAATGAGGTTTGTCTCGTTAGGTTACTGTGCTCAGTGTGCCATTCCTGGTGGCTTTTTTTTTTTTTTAATTACATAGTGGAGTAGAAAGGGACTGTTTCTGTGATGCTGTTTCTCAACCATAGTCTGCTGATGCCAAACAACACAGAGACAGGGAGATCAGGTTCAGCTTTCCTTTTTATGTGCCTTTAGTTCATGATTGTACCCATATAAATTCAGGCAACTACTCCATAGTGTACCCCATGATTAGCAAATTTGTATATCATTGACTGTACTATAGATCCACATTTGTATACCTGCTGGATACCTGGCCCCATCCAGACATACAGTAATATGTGACAATGCTCCACAGAGGAAGAGACTTTAATGAATTACATATGGTTCTGCAATGTGGTTTGGACCATGCACCCGCCCTGCTCAGTTGCATACTATCTTCTCATGCTGAGTTTTTCATTTTACTTGTGCAACAGTTGTGTAGTAGTTATACAAGGGATATTTTTACATTTCTCTGCACCATCTTTTCATATTTCTTGGCTTATTGTGAAGTCTGCACATTTTTTTTTTACAAGCACCTTTAGTATGTCTGTGGTTCTGTGGTTACTTCATTGTTTATTGATAACACGTAACATTCACAATTTTCTCTTTCAATTTTCTGATGTAATTAAAGAATACCTTATTACTGTTTTTAACTTTTGAGATAAAGTTGCATTCGTAGTTAGACTTGGTAGATTTCATAAGAAGACTAAATGGTTTATGTACTTTGTTTAGTCTGGACTTGTATGTATAACTAGGGTAGCTTTTAAAAACTAACTAGTACTTCTTTTTCTTGTTATATTTCTTATCAATGTTATGATTCAACCAAATTTTGTTGAATTCATATGTATATTAGTTTTCATTACAGAAGTTAATAATATCATATAATTCACTCATAACACCCTGAGAAGAGTTATTAGGGTGATTGTGGATTGTAACAAATTCCATTTTCACAAGTATATCCCAGTTTACACTGATAAAGTATAGGATAGTTGATTTTGTTATATTTTTTGTCTGATTTGATTATTAGTCTAACTTATTACAGAATATATAACTATGTATGAGAAGTAGTTTGCTAGTATGATATCTAAATTATTGACATCCCTTGATATTTTTTTTTTATTTCTGCCAATGTGTTTTGATTATCATAAATAACATTTATTTAAGTTAAATAGTTTACTAATTAATTATTGGGCAGGTATAAATCTCACAAAGGTATTATATTTTTGTTGATATATATATATATATATATATATATATATATATATATATATATATATATATATATATATACATATATTATGCAGTTTAGTTAAAAATCCTTACAGTACATAGGGGAAACTGTATTAATATATTTAGAATCACTGAGACCAATTATTGTATGAATGATTTCTATTTCTGAGTTATTATGTTAGCTTCTGACTCCGCCACTTATCCAATCGAGACTGCAAAAAAAAAGAGGTAAAAACCAGGTATTTGTGATAAGAATTGTGTATCTTAATACCATTTTTTAGTAATGGTACAAATGTAAACATTCTCCAAGTACAGAAAAGTTTCTAAGTCAACCATGTTATTGTTGGGACATCTGGTATTTAGTAAAGCCAGCTTGACTTCTAAATTTTTTTTTTATGTTTGTTTTCTTTCTTGCTTGGATTTTGAAAAATCAAAATAGATTCTTAAAAGGCATTCTGGTGATGGAAAAATTCTTATTCATTACTTGTGTGTACTTCCCAGAGAGAGACAGAGGAAGCCAATTAGAAGCAAAGACAGTTGCACACTTCACTTCAGGCCAACAAGCACTGAATCCCCTGTCTATGCCGTCATGTAATTAGTGATTGAATAACAAAATTCTGTCTTGCTATTTGAGTCCCATGCTTCTAAGCGTGTTCAGTAATCCTGCAATATCCTGTTACATATCTAAGCAAGAGAACCTTTGTTGTTCACTTCAGTAAGAACAGTGATAACATCGCAATTAGCTTTAATCCTTTATTTTTTAAAATACCTTTATTAAATTATCACTTAAGACATAGGCAACACAATAACAGAAAAGAAAACAAATCATATTAACAATGTTTTTTTCCATTTCCATACATTATACATCACATATCTTTCCTTAGCTTTGATCCTTTCTAACCTGACTGAGATGCCTTTCATTTAGGACCAAGATGTGCATGGCACTGTCACAAACTCTTTACAGAGACACCAATTATTAAAATGTTTTTAGGGATGCCAGATAACAATATTCATTCTATGAGTTTTCGAGTCTGGGTAGGCAGATTTTTAACCCAAAAGCCTTTGCTACCATAGACTCCATCTCTTCCCTCAGTCTCTCTCTCACTCTCTACTTTCATGATGTTGTGATTCAGCTCCTGTTGAAATGCTGTGAATCACTATGCTGAGCCCTGAAATGGGTAAAAAAAAAGACAAAAACTGCTGGAGGGGTATGAATATAAAACATTACTCTTCTCTTTTAAACTTGCTTTTTGCAGGTGGGCTTGCCCCCATCTGCACCTCCAATATTAGGTACAAGCACCCCAGGCCCCTAAACCAACCATACCAACTCTGAGATTTCTATAGCTCAGAGAAATGAGGATATTCTGAGAAACAACAATGTTAGACTTAGTATATGTTAGTCTGGAATTTCAGTCATTCATTCTCCATATTCTAGAACTCAGTATAGTGAGCCCCAACATTTTAAATGGTTATCATGGTGACTCTGTCCATTTGAACTGCTGTGGTCAGTGGGAGGACTGAGTAATATATTATATGCATGAGATTTCGGATGTATTGAGCTTCCGAATTGTTGAGGTACAGATGAGGCTTTTGTAGATGTAGTATTCAGAGTCTTTGCATGTGTGTGTGTGTGTGTGTGTGTGTGTGTGTGTGTGTGTGTGTGTGTGTGTGTGCGTGTGTGTGTGTGTGTGTGTGTGTGTGTGTGTGTGTGTGTGTGTGTGTGTGTGTGTGTGTGTGTGTGTGTGTGTGTGTGTGTGTGTGTATCTGCAGACCACGCGTGTGTGTGTGTGTGTGTGTGTGTGTGTGTGTGTGTGTGTGTGTGTGTGTGTGTGTGTGTGTGTGTGTGTGTGTGTGTGTGTGTGTGTGTGTGTGTGTGTGTGTGTGGGTGAGTAGGTCTGTGACTCTGTGCGCACGTACACGTGTGCACACAAATTGGTAAGCTATTGAGTATTTCGCCTCAGTATTCTTACAGCTCTCACAAATATATCAGGCCTTGCAAGAAGGAAGATATTTTCTCTTAACATAAGAATGTTCTTACAGTGCCTGACGCAACTATTAGCTAACTAGTCTTTGAATGTTATCTCTTAACATACTTGCACATCTAATCTAAAGTAAGGTCAATAAATGTTTACTGTTAGACAAAACCTAATTTTGCTGTTGTTAAAGGGCTATTAAAGTAGCAAGCTTTTCAGTTAGGTATCTTCATGTCTGTAGCAAGTTAATGACTAGGGCTAACATACAAAAATATTGGCCTTTCTATGGGGAAATATGACTAAAGGCAGCTCTTTGCTCATTATTCTGATGTTGCAGGATTAGTGTGATTTGTGTGAAGCAACTTGTAATACCTTAAAGTTAGGCTAGTGTTTCTATGGTTAAAATGGAGTGGAAATAGAATATTAAATGTCATTGAACAGCAGACTAAATAGGCTTATATTACCATGCTGTCAGACAGATATAATGTAAAGGAGAAGGTTGGTGTGGCTTACTAAAGATATGAAGTATCCAGTAAAGGAGAAGGAGGCTGTTAACAAAACGTGGGGAAAAGATACTAGAAAAGTAGGTGAGAATATGGAGGATATGATGAAGGTAATATGAGGTCTGCAAACTGGATAAGAAAAAGGCAAGGACAAGAGGAGTTAATAACAGATAAAGGAAGGACAGGAAGATAATTTGAAAGTATGTAGGAGAGTGAAGGAAAACTGAAACAGTTGAGTAAATTAACAAGAGAAGACAATGAACACCAAAGGAGGAAGAACAAAGAGAAATATTAATTTATTTCTTTGCTTACATTTTCATAAAAGAAAATGAGCTGAGTTCAGTAAGAGAATAAAGAGGTGTGGAATCGTTGAAAATCATATTGTGGAAAATGTAGTCTGAAGACAGTAGAGAAAGAATTGCTCTTCCCAAAATGAGGCATGGTTCAAGTACCCTTATAAACTGATTGGAGCACTGGGAAACAACATGAAAGAATTGTTTAACTGAAAAGGAATCGTAAGCCAGTGGAGCGATTCCAGGGAACTGGAAAAAGGTTACAACGGTGCCACTCCATAACAGAGGAACCAGAATTACAGACTGGAAGGTTAGATCTCAGTTACAGAGGAGGCCATATAAAGAACAATGAGGTAAACACAAGTGAATTTCCTGTATAATCCTATGTATATACACACTTTTACAGCTGCAGAAATTATGTTTTTTTTTTTTTTTTTTTTTTTAGTGGACTTACTGTTAACAAAAACGATATGCTTGGAGCTTTTATCCTTGAGTATCCACTAATGTAGGTGCTGGATCTTAGGTCTCTCAGGCAACCCCAAACAAGGAAACTACACCAGAATAGTAAATAGTATGAGTTCATAGCTAGAAAGCCTTGCCAGTCAAAGCTAATCCAGATCTATGACTGTGTTATGGTGAACATGCATCAAAGACATTTGGCATACATTATAGACACGGATTTCAGTAGGATTTTCAATTGTGCACTCTCTAGGCAGCTAATGAGAAAATTGATGGGAACAAGAGTAGAGAGAATGACCATATGTCTGTAAAAATTTCTGGACAGCAGAACACAATAGGATAGTGGTAAATGGGCCATTTCCTAAACACTGAGCTGAGTGAAATATCCTGCAGGTTTCAGTCTAGGAGCCTGTGCTTGTCATAGACATCACAAGGCACACAGGTGATATAAAAAAGGTTGGAAGGGGTTGGAAAGGCCCATCTCAGTACCTTCAAAGTAAGATGGAAGGGAGGAATTTACATAAGCAAAAGAGGTAGATGCTTTGGTAATAGTCAGAAGATAAAAGGAGATACATAACACAGCAGAGAAACAAACAAGGGTAACTTAGGCCCTTGCTGGGTAGTAATTCAAGGAGTCTGGATAATATGATGTGGGAGAAGAAAGTAGTAATGTTGGTGTGGAAGATAAACATTGCTGGTGTGACAGAAACACTGGCCAGTAACAAGGGGAGTGGCAAATGGAGGCATCTGGCATAACTTCTTCTTTCAGTTTGACCATTTACTGTGTTTAACTTTTTCTATGCATATATGCATAGAGAAAGCTACCCATGAAAACTTGATTTTCACCAAGAGGGGTACAGCTAGGAGGCTGAAGCTGTACAGGTACACAGTATAGTATGAACACTACACAAGGGCACTGCAATCCTCGCTCTAGCATAACTTCTTCTTTTGATATGACCATTTACTGTTTTTAGCTTTCTCTATGCATTTTCAGCCTTTTGTGCATAGAGAAAATAGGTTTTCAGGAATAACAAAGAAGAGAGAGAGAGAGAGATGAGGATAGAGCAGCAATTTACATAAAGAAAGGCATCAAAGAGGTGAGTGGAAAGAAAGAACACTAAATCAGCAATGCCGCAATAGTGTGGCCATAGTCAGAATCTAGGTTAAAAAACTGGCAATTAAGATAAATGAATGGAGTGAGAGATGGTGGATTAATATAGTGCATCACCCATCAGCACAACAATGCAAGAAGATGAGAGACTTTTAAAGCGGATAAAGGAAACTAGTGAGGTAGGAAGAAAAAGGGTAATACTCTTAAATGATCTGATTCTGCCAGAAGTGGGCTGGTAGATTCCAAGCTCCAGAACACAGAGGGACCCTGAGGCCTTGGACCATCAGGGGTCTGGCAACTAATACAGGACTGTACCAGAAAGGATGGAATTTAGGATGTAGTCCTAACCAGGTGCTATGGGCATCCAGGTTACCTTAGCATTAACCAACAGTGATCATGTCACTGTGTAATTTGGAGAGGGGATGTTAAGAATAAAAAGACAAGACACTGGTACAGAATATTAGAACAATGGATTATATTTTGCTGGGGGAGATGGCCAAAGAGCAGTAAGGGGCTAAGAGCAAATCAAAGGGGTAAATAAGCAATAGAAATGGGTCAAGGATGGATTCGTCAGGGCTCTAGTCAAGGGTATGAGGAAGAGGCGAAAAGGGAAGAAGGCCAATATAGCTACATAAGTGAGGCTAGCTATTAGGGCAAATGATAGGGCCTACAAGAGGTGCAAAGGAGGGTATCAGAGGTAGAGAAGGCACAGTTTAAGAAGGCTAGCAAAAAGACAAAAAAATGGCGTGGACAACAAAAACAAAAGCTGAAATAGAATTCACAGAAGAGATAAAGAAGGGAAGCAAGTACTGTTTTTTTACGTACGTAGCAGAAAGAAGGAAAGGAAAGATGGAAGGGAAATCACAGAAGACTGGTAAAATCAGAGGTGCTCAATGAATATTTTGCTTCAGTTTTCATCCCGCCCCCACCCCCCATTTGGGAAACCACTGTAAAAAATTCTCCAAAGTCAACTTGCTTCTTAAGGCAGAAGTGGCAAACTTCACGACACCCATGCTGACGGACAATAGAGGTAAGACTGCTGAATCCTATACAAATGCACTTTATAAGCACTTACAGGAGTGCATGGATCGTGCAATCCCTAACAGAACCAATATGCTATCCTCCAAAAAAAGGCAGCCAATCTGGTGGTCCCCTGCCATAAACAACTCTACAACAGAAGAAAGAAACTGTTGCAAAAAAGAGTAAAATCCCATGATTGGAGGAACTCCATGGTCAGCCTCAGTAAGAAGCTGAGATTCCTCATAAAATCCTCCAAAGCTAGTTACAAAAACAAAATTGCCACTGATTCTAAAGACAATCACAAAGCAGTCTATAGCTATGTCAAGAATCTCAATGGCAACACTCAGATCTTCTCTGAGTTACAGCACAATGGCATTAAATATACAGAACCAAATGATATTGCCAACATCCTGGCAGATAGGTTCAGGGCTAACTTTACCCATCTCTTACCCCCTAAAGGACCCATCTCTATATCAGAAGAATGCAAAGTTCCTGTAATCATGGCTGCACAGGTAAAAAACACACTCTCCAAAGCCAATAACACAGCAGGACCTGACAACTTCCCAGGCTGCAATCTACATTAACTACAGAAGGAACTGACCTAAGTACCATGTTCAATCATATCCTCACCTCAGGCTTGTGCCCACTGAATGGTGCACAGCAACAGTTATCCCACTCCATAAATGGGGAGCCACCAGGGACCTTGGGAACTACCACCCCATCAGCCTGATTGAGCCTGGTCTGCAAGGCTATGGAACATATCATCATGGAACTTATAATAAACAATGACATTGGTAATCTCCAAACTCTGGTCCCTACTCAGTTCAGGTTTGTAAAAGGCAGATCATGTCTCCTAAACCTGACAGACTTCTTTGAAGCGGTCACCAAAGCCGTAGATGAGGGTAGGGTGGTTCACACAGCCTATCTAGATCTCGCCAAGGCCTTTGACATCATCCCCCATTCTGGAATTATAGATAAACTCACTAAACTAGGTATAAATCCCTATCTCACAAGATGGGTTTCCAACTGGCTCACTGACAGAACCCACACTGTGAAAGTAGCAGACTCCAGTCCTGGGTCCTTTTCTGTTTGATATCTATTTCTCTGAAGTACAGGCTAACACAGAAGGTCTTTGGCTAACAAGGTTCGCAGATGACTGCAATCTAGGAGCCATAATCAAAACTCCTAACGATGTGGACAGCCTACAAAAGGGCCTCACTGAGACAGATGCTGGGTGTCAATGCCATGGCCAAAAGCTCAATGCCAAAAAGTGCATTGTCATCCCTTTTGGTAAAAACACTGTTCCCATGAACTACCACATAGGCGATAGTCTACTTAACACCAAAAGTGTGATAAGAGACCTTGGGACACAGATGGACAGTAGTCTCTCCTTTGATAATCACATCACCACAGTAGTCAGGAAATCCTTCTATGTGGCACACTTCATCACAAAAGGTTTCTCATCCAGGAAAAAGAGGTCATTGTCCCCCTCTACTCATCACTCATTAGACCCATTATAGAGTACAACGCCCCTTTTGGTATGTACCTCACAAGACATCTACAACAACTGGAAAGGCCACAGAAATACCTCACAAAGAGGATTACCAGCCTCAAACAGATGCCCTACGCAGACTGTCTCAAAAAACTCCAGCTTTACTCTGTTGCATATCGCCTACTCAGAGGCGATCTCTGCTAACATACAAAGCTATGTCAAACCCAGAGCTGCTGGACATGCTCCACTTAAGAAATCCCAATCCCTCTGAGCTACATGCTCTAGGGACTTAAACCTTGTCACTACAATAAACAGAACATGCTGGAGGGATAGATTCCTGTCCCAGAGACTTCCCATACTCTGGAACAAACTACCTATTTATATCAAACAAAGCACCTCATTAGCACTCTTCATGAAAAATCTTGATGATTGGATGGGAGATAGGAAATTCACCCTGGGGATCACTTCTGCGGCTCTGCTTGATAGGGACACACAAAAATAATTTTCTTGGGTGGCAAAAGCCAGGGTACCATTTGTCTAGGCTTATATAGGCCCTAGGGCCAATAGCCTAGTACCTACCTATGAACCTATGCTTTTAAGAGGACAGACTAAATAGGCTTATTGTCTACTTCTGATATCAAGCAGATGTAAATGGAATGGAATGGAACAGAAGAATAAGGCTAATGTTGGAAAATGGGAAAATTAGCCTAAAGTGTGACCTGAAAAGACTGACAATGGGGTTCATACATGGCAAGTGAAGTTCAAATGTGAAGTTTTACACCTGGATGGTGATAATTGTGGGTCAGAATGAGCACTGGGAGAAGAAAAGCTCTAGGTATACATGTAATGGTGGCAATAAGAGAAGAAAAGCTCTAGGTGTACATATCATGGTGGCAATAAGAGAAGAAAAGCTCTAGGTATACATGTAATGGTGGCAATGAGAGAAGAAAAGCTCTAGGTGTACATGTCATGGTGGCAATAAGAGAAGAAAATCTTTAGGTGTACATGTCATGGTGGCAATAAGAGAAGAAAATCTTTAGGTCTACATGTCATGGTGGCAATAAGAGAAGAAAAGCTCTAGGTGTACATGTCATGGTGGCAATAAGAGAAGAAAAGCTCTAGGTGTACATGTAATGGTGGCAATGAGAGAAGAAAAGCTCTACGTGTACATGTAATGGTGGCAATGAAAGAAGAAAAGATCTAGGTGTACATGTCATGGTGGCAATGAGAGAAGAAAAGATCTAGGTGTACATATCATGGTGGCAATAAGAGAAGAAAAGCTCTAGGTATACATGTAATGGTGGCAATGAGAGAAGAAAAGCTCTAGGTGTACATGTCATGGTGGCAATGAAAGAAGAAAAGCTCTAGGTGTACATGTCATGGTGGCAATGAGAGAAGAAAAGCTCTAGGTGTACATGTCACGGTGGCAATGAGCAAGTAATTAAGGCAAACTGAATGCCTCCAGATGGGCACAGATTCCAGAGACTAAAAGGTTACACATCGCCTATGCAAATCAGTAGTCAAGGTGCAGCTAGAACACTGCAGCCAATTTAGAGGTGCTCTAAAAGTAAAGGGAGTACAAAGAAAGGCAATCAAGATAGTGAATGGAATAGAAAGCAAGACCAGCGGAGAATAGGCTGGAGGAATTAGTTCTGCTCTCCTCTAAGGGTAGGAGGGATAGGGTAGGCATGATCTAGGCCAGGAAAATAATCAGGGGTAACTGTGAGGGAGATGAGCTAATAAGAACGAATAGTTGTGGTAGAAGAGCCACAGTCTCTAAACTTAAGAACACGTTGCCACTTGGACTTAAGGAAGTATTTATTCACTGAGTACGTGATAAGCAACTGGAATAGACTGCCATGTTGGGTGTTGCATAGCAAAACTACTGAATTCTTCAAACAGGTCTGAGATGGTTGAATGAAAGGTGACGGAAAATGGGCAGAGTTACTGCATGGTGCTGTCTGCAGTATTTGGTCAGGCTGCATAGATTTTCACATTTCACCTATGGATGACTTGTATTGTATGCTCTGTGTAAGAAATAAAATTCAACTTTTCATGTTCTGTTGTCAAGACTTCTAAAAGTCCTTGAAGGAAAACATGGTGAATAACTACAAAATTAAATGTAGGTCTGAAAAATGCAGAATGTTTGTTAAACTTCTTTACACATCAGTAAAACTGCCATAACTGAGCTGTAACACACGTGCATAAAACCATAGTTGGTAGCATGCAGATTAGCAAAAGTTATAAATACAGGATGATCACAGTTGAACACTAAACAGAACATGAAAACAAAAATAACATACAGTGTAATTACACAATTAAAATAACCTACCACATCATAAATGTTTACTCTGAACATTTCACACAATAGCTTTGTTAGTGCTGATGGCCATGAAATAAAGACAAGAGTTTGACAGTAAGGTAGTAGTATATGTGTTACTACAGCAATAAATTACAATCTGGCTACAGGTAACACCAGATTTACTCATGGGTAATGTGGTCTGCCCACAAGTGAAAAGCTCAGCTGGTAATTTAGGGCAAGCTATTACTGAATCCAGCATTTCCCATGAAGAGATGTTTATTCTTATTGAGTTTAAACACATATTTATGAGTTTATTGATTAAAGGCATTCCGTTCTGTCCAGCAATAGTACATTAGTTGCAGACCAGAGCCCATGTAGCCAAACACTCCCACACTGTTGTGCTATGACAGGCATGTTAGTCTGCATCACAGATGTATAAGACTGGTGAGAAATTTAATATAGAACAAGATGAGGCAAAATATAGCTTGTGATAACTTATTGATAAAGAATTAGTAGCATTGGATTTACTTGTCTTTTTTCTTTACATGGAAAATACCAGAAGTCTGTTCTCCTTTTTCTGCCCTGCTATTTGACACATCGTCACTGGATGAGGTTTCAATCTGCCAATTTTAACTAGCTAATGTTCACCTCAGAGTTCAATGTTAGATATATAAAATGACTTCCAATGCTGTTTCTATATGTAATGTTCATCTCAGAGATCAATGTTAGATATATAAAACAACTGCCAATGCTGTTTCTATATATATAATGCTCACCTCAGAGATCGATGTTAGATATATAAAATGACTTCCAACGCTGTTTCTCTATGTGCATTAGCAGTAATTTATGGCTAAAGGAGTTCTTTTCTCTTGCCTCTATAGTTTTTCAAGCATGAAGTTAGTAAAGTTATGTATGGGTGCAGGAGAACTTAATCCCCCTGCAAAAAAAAAACATTTTTTTAAATGTTTTTGATATAGGTTGAAGCTTTGAGCATTTTTTTCATCCATCTCAAATTTCAATCAATTGCAACTCAGGCAGACATAGTAGACCTAGTTTTCTATTTTATTGAGAAGTTGCTAGTTTACTAACATTGACAATGCTGGTTCATCTTATACGCAGTGTACTGATTTTTTGATCACTAAGTTACATAAAGTTTCCTTTTATCTCACTCTGCTCCCCAGTGGTAATGCTGAAATGATCATTAAAGAGTTAAGTGACCAGTCATACTCATTTCAAATTGGAAATGTTCACAGGTGAACATATGTAATATCATCAGTCATGGCACAGATCACATAAAAGATGATGCTAGATTTGTCACTACAATATCAGAACTGTTGTATTATTACAGACCCAGACTCATCTCTGGGATGCCCTACTTCTACTTTGCAATGACAGTTCGATTTTAACACATTCCTGTTTATGATCTAGACAGGGGTGAACATTCAAGACGTGACTTAAGATCTTTCTCATCTCATATTTATTTCTCTCCCTCCAAGTATTTTGGAATACTTAACTTTTTCTACTTTATTAGCATACCTCTCAACTGTGCAGATTTTCACAGAATGTCCAGATTTTTGCCACATATTTTTGGTGTGTTCCTCTTAAAATCTGTACTTTTCTGGCAAATAAGTTTAAGATCATTAAATGATGACAAAACATTTGAGTTTAAGACTCACACATCATCAAAAAAAAAAGCTAAATAATGCAAACCTATTATTCTATCAACATGCTGCTTTTTACTGACCGTGATTTTTCACTGTTTTAATACATATTTAAATGCCTTTATTATTCATCCGGATGCACTGCAATATGCTACTGCATGATCATGCAATAAAAAGTATGACTAATTGAACTGGCCAATTAATATCAATGGTATAATTTCTCAAGCTCAGTAACCAATCAGATCTCTAGAACTGTCATTGCTACTGTATAATAAACAGTAGTAATCAGAAGAAAGACAAAAGTGCCTAGTCAAGTATGAATCAGAATTTAACATAACGGAGCCTGTAAAACTTTCCCATATATGATAAGGATATTATATTTGGGTAAATACATATATAGCTACCGATTAACAGCTTAAGCAAGCTTGCCATCAGGAAAGCACAGACTTTGAGACTGAGAAAAAAAAAGCAGGAGGTTATTCATTTTTTTACTTCTGAAGCAAAGAAATGCAGAAGATATGCAGATTACAATCAACATCAACGATCCAACTAACATTATGTGTGGACCACTTTTCCTGTTCCCTACCAGCCCTTAGTTTCCCACATAACTCAACTGCAGTGGAATAATGATTATAATAGTCAATGAACTGACAATGGATCTTGGGCACAGTAAAGACAAAGGCCAGCGTTAATTCATCGGCACCCTGACAGTTTTATATTTCAACTCCAGCTGATTGAGCCTCCATATTATTTAGCTGGCTAAGGCCGTAATGAATATTGTGTGAGCCAGTCTGATACTGAAAAACCATAGAGAAAGAAAGGCAGAGATCCTGCAACTTGACTGCTCGACATGGTTTGATGAATGTTCCAGTCATTACTTGACTAGAGACAAGAAAGGATTTCTAAGAGCAACAGGCTGGAACCACCACAGCTAATTTAGTTCTTCATTTTTTGTTTTTCAATCAACCCCACCCCCACCCCAGTGTTCCCATGAGTAGCTATTTATTTGTTTGTTTTTACTGTTAACCATAGAAATAAGTTTACTTATTGTGCCTTTACTTTTCTCATAATCAACAAGCCCAAAATGCCTGTTCTACACACCCATGCACAAGCTCACACACAAACTTGTGCACACCTGAAATACATCTCTTTAGCAAGAACAACAACATTTATCTGAATCTGAGACTGTCTTGTTTAGAGGTCTGCACGTAATAGTGACAAATCAGTTGCTTGAATTTATCCTGCTGTATTTTTCTTGTAGCAAAGATAATGATATATAGTATTCAGTCCCGGTCCATTACCACAAGCCTGCTCTGAATTTCATTTTTTACAACATTCATGCTGTGAAAAGCACAGTACAAACGTTTCCACTTAGTGAATATGGCACATCATATGTGTTCACATATGCAACAGCGTACATCATTCTGCCTTTTCCTTTTAGCCCTTTTCCTGTACAGAATTTATTTCTTTTAATGGACAGAAAACAAAATATGAAAGAGAAATAGTGTGTGTGTGTGTGTGTGTGTGTGTGTGTGTGTGTGTGTGTGTGTGTGTGTGTGTGTGTGTGTGTGTGTGTGTGTGTGTGTGTGTGTGTGTGTGTGTGTGTGTGTGTGTGTGTGTGTTTATTGCAAGTGCTCAGTCTGGTAAAATTGCTGATCTGTAGTCTCATGAGGGCAAGTTCATTTAATTACTTATAAGTCTTAGAAAAATCAGTGATGTTTGCCTTCTCAGCAAGTTTCCTCATTTTCCACTTAAAACTTACAAACATTTATTTGCTCAACATATTTGCTTGCTACATATCTTTGTTACACTCCTTGGAATAAACAACATTTTAAAAGCTATGGATTGCTGTATGCTATCTGCGTTACCAGTAAAACATTGTAGCCAAACAATTTTATACAACACCTCGTAATATGTGCCTTTCCTAAACAGTCCAAAGATTGCTTCAAGTAACATCCCATTCTGACAAATGTATATATCTATACAGATACCACCTGGGATATCCCCTGAAAAGAGACTACTAACATAGTGGGACTAACCAGTTCAACAAAGAATAAACAAATAAATAAAATAAAATCATGACCAGTTTGTTAGAAGATGTTACATGGGATTAATGAATTTAACACCAGAGATCCTCCTTCTCCTTGGATAAACAGCTGAGGTTATTTTTCCTTGCATTCCAAAGCGTCAGTCAGAGAATGAACACCCTTTGCTGGCACATGCTGTGAAATGATATGCTGTACTATGAGAGCACACTGAGAGCATCAGCTTTCCCTCCTCCTGTTTTTCTCGTCCTTGCACAGTTTTGACCTCAGTCCTCAGAACAAAGAAGTTCATGCGTTTGACGTTTAAAACAGGAAAACAGTCTAAGTTTTTGATTGGTAAAGAAAACTGTGAGCCAAAACCTACATGAGCGCTGTCTCTGCCGCATAGGATAGGAGCACATCATGACACACTGCCATAAGTGCCAGCAATTTGATCCACCTAATCTGAAAATGTAAGAGGAAGATGATTTCAGCCTTCTGTGCTACAGGAAGGATCACTGCACTTAGAAGCGTATATTATGAAGAATGGTGAGATGGTCCCTCATGTAGACCCTGACCTTTCAAAGGGCTAAAAAGTTGGAGGTCTAACACAGGCCACATCCTTCTAAAGGCAAGTCTATCCTGCCCAGGATGGCCTCCTGCCTGTGCTCCTGCTGAAAATTTGAGGAATGTAAATGCACTTCTTAGAACCTAAAAGGTGCATGGGTGATTAGGTGCAACATTTGCTGTATCCAGGGAAGTCCCCCTTCCCTGAGTTTTAAGAGTCTTGTAATTTATATAAATAAATATATATATATATATATATATATAGAGAGAGAGAGAGAGAGAGAGATGTATGACCATCCATCAAAAATTCAATATATATTCCACCTGCTATTTCTCATACTGATCATATGTTTCCCCATAATGCCACAGATAGCACATAATGTCTCACCTGTATAAAAAAAAAAATTGTAATCTGCATCATATTAAAGATACTGCATAACTCATTCTAGAAAACAGAAACCCAGTCAATAACTATATTACTGCTAGGGTCACAGCAGAGAGAACATGCATGAAAATGGGATTTGCTGTGGTTAAATCATATGACCTTGGGTACTATTATCATGCAGTACAGCTTTACCTGTCATTGAAAAGCATTTGTGGCTTATGATAACATGCATTTCTACCCCCTCCCTCAAAAAAAAAAAAAAAAAAAAAAAAAAAAGCTGGTGCTATTTGCTCATAACTGTTGGAAAATAGCTATGACCACTATAGTACTTAGCCAAACATATCCCCATGGTGCCCTATCAGAATTTCAAAACTTTAATATGAGTTCCAAACCTCTAAAAAAGTAAGTGTGATCTTTGGAACATAACAACAAACTGTAAAGCCTCCTGTTACACTGAAAAAGTATTTTTTGTAGAGTATAAGTTCCTGTCTATCTTCTTCATTGGGGGGCAACCCCTAAAACCAAAGTAGTTATATATGTACTAACTCTGAAAGTGCTGCAACTCACACAATAGATAATACACTGAGATACAACAGTCTGGGAATTAGCATATATTTCATTGAAATCACACTTAAATTCTCACTGTTCCAAGGATTGTATTTATGATCCTCAAAGACAGAATTGGAACTCTGCCCCCTTCATTTGCCCTTGACAATATTGTGATAAAGCAAACTACCCCTCTGAGCAGGTTTCCAAATGCAGGATCAGTTTTAAAACTCCTAGTTTGCCCAATACAATCTCAGACACCTTTAGTATGGCAATGGAAGAATGTCAGTTCATTGGTGTCAGCATTCTCAGTAAAGACACTGGTAAGTGGCTGCTGTCCCAGCTCCATAAAATAAAGACTATCCTCCTTAAGCTACGTATACTTATTTAACTAAAACTCTAGAATGAAAAGGATGTGGATAGATCAGATAACTTTAAGCACTTTTACAAAGAAGTATGGCACCACCACACAGGAAAGAGGCATTATGAAACACTTCCATCATTCAGTGACCCATTTAATGACATAACAACTTCCCAAATCCCCTTGATGCCCAATCAGATGCACAACTCCCTGGCCTATTCTTTTTCTTTCTACAATATCAAAAGTATTAATTATTATTACCCATCATATCACTCTGTGCAGCCCCATCATTAAAAATGCATACTTCAGTGATGTTTGCCATTTTATTTTCTTAACTACATTCTGGAATAAAAAAAAAATCATGCATGTAAAAGCAAGAAAATGGAAATTAGGAATGATAGCCCTTCAATATAGTACAAGCCTTAACACACTGTTTCTAGCATTAGTCACCATTCACCATTCCTAGAGAGCACAGGTTAAAACAAACAACGAGCAAGGAAGGGTAGCACAAAGCGGTTAATGACGTGTGTCTTTCATTTCTGTGTTTGATTCCCACATTCATCACTAACAATCTCTGTGACTCTGAATAAGATACTCAAAAGTGCAGTCCCTCCTGCTCAGCCTTTCAAAAAGCCATTTGCACCTAGGGTTCTACTTAAAAACAATGTCTCACACAGGTCATAGAGGCAGAAGTAAAACACAGCATCAGCACTATAATGCTTTACTTGTTCCCTAACTCTCACCAGATAGTTCTGTACTGCTGTCAGTGTTAAAAGTTTACACTGAGTTTGGATTGCCTGGGGACTAAAGGTACTACTGTAGTGGAGAAGGACATCGTCTATGCATTAAATGAAGAATGGCATTATGTTGGCAGATGGGTGGTGTATGATGGCAGACGTGTTGTGACTTCTGAAATAGAATGGTGAATGGTTACTGTACCTAGCATTTCATTTCTCACTTTAAGCATTTAATGTTTTTGTTCCTCACAATGGAAGTAGCCAGAGCACTCTTAAGCACCAGGTCTTTTGTTTTAAATGTTCACACACACCATACAGACGTACACACATTACACACACATACACAGACATACACACAAAAACACGCACACCAGACACACTTGTACGCGCGCGTGTGTGTGTGTGTGTGTGTGTGTGTGTGTGTGTGTGTGTGTGTATGTGTGTGTGTGTGTGTGTGTGCGCATGCACATGCGCACTTGAGTGTGCTTATTTACATTAGCGAACTTAACAAAAACTTTTATGGAACCGTGAGGTTTGTAAATTCTCTACATGCTTATGTTCTATGCTGCCACTGAGCCCACAATGAATGACATAAGACAAACAAAATAATTTAACATCTGATGGGCTTCCTTCTTTTGTCAAGGAGCATTATGAGTTCAGGTTCCAGAGACACTGCTGCAATTCAGGGTAGGTAAGACTCGCCTCACTTGTTTGTACTATAATAACTCTACAGCACTCTCTCAATTAGAGAATGAAGTGAAGCCCTGTTGTTGAAGTCAGTGTCTTATGCCACTTTCATATTTCACCTCTATATTAAGCAGCTGTGACTTATTCCAGTCCCCAGCAATTTTATTATTTTGCTATCACCTATCGTCCCTTGGAGGCACTAGCACTTGTCTGTGGTGTATCTTTCACTTACTTAACCTGCAAATTCCTGAGATGGTTGACAGTATCCCAGTCAGACACTCCCCTGGGACACCACACTCCAGACTATTTCAAAACAAAAGCATGGACCAATACCTTTGACTAATTAAAGAGACGTCACACTTGTTTCAGTTTTCAGTTATAATTAGATATGCCAGCAGCAAGGTTATATTCATTTAAAAGATGTGGGATCAGTCTACTCATATTAAAAGTAAGGAACCTTCTGAATAACAGAATAACAGCTTTGCTGCAGCAGAGGTAAAGAACATGTTCTATAACAGAAGGACAATACAGTAATTGGAAACAAGAAATTCCCACTTGGCTAGATTGTTCTAAAGAGGTAGGGGAGCTCGGTGAAACTTGATGTACAAGCAGTAGAATTCATCGATTTCCAGCTGCTGTATATTGTAATGGGGATTGAATGCCAGCCCACTTGAGTAAAATGAACGGTGCTTTTTTAAATGCTGTGTCCATTAAATGACTACGTGCAGCTGTATGATTAATCTGCCTTCAGGATGACTGCAGTTAGATGAGAGCATGCTGCTCTAACACTATATGGCTTTAACACACATCTTTTCTGATGGGACGCACACTAATGCTGTACAACTAGCTTTGTCTCCAAGGAAATCCTATCCAAACTGCAGGAACATATAGTTTACAATAACATTACTCTAATCACAGACCCATTAACATCTGATAAATAAACCTCTTTAAAGCATGCAGTCCTGCTTAGTATAGCACATCGAAATTTACTCACTAAGTAATACTGTGAGTATAAACTATGGAGTCAGCAAAACTACCATTACTAAATCTGCAACAAATTCCAGTATAACTGACTTTATAGGTAAGTACTAGGCTAGGTGCCCTTATGAGCCATTTTAAACCTAGCCAATTTTCCTTTCAGAGGTGAGAATCAAACCCTGTAGTTTGTGCTGTGAGGTAAATACCTTAGCCATTTTACCAACCCCTATCGTTTGATGTTATTAGTAGCTTATTAGCATTTTAGAACATATTTAGTTACATTGCTCAAATATTAAACGCAAAATACATAAACAAGCAGCAGTGAAGAAATGTCAGCATTTTCATGTCGGTTATAAAGGGCAAATCATAAAGCTATTATAGAATACCAGTAACTAGCAAATAAATTATTTCAGAATGGTCATGGATCTAAGTTCAAACAGGGCCAGATAAATGAATACAAGTTTACACTGTATCAGTATATGTACTGATGAAAATTTTTTTTTATACATAGTTTTGACTATTGTATTAAAAAGGTTTTATCCTTTTAGGTCTCACCAATTTAGTCTGGGTTTTATCATCAGTGATAAACTACTAATCAAAACATCACCTTTGATACATTTTTACTTATAAAGTACCTTTCTCCCAGTCCTGTATTTACTCTTGCCACAAATGAAGTAAAGGTTTTTGATCACGTAAACTTTGAGTTTCTTTTCACACTGTGCAAACATTTTGATTCTCTGAGAAGTTTATTACCCTATCTACTCCTTAATTCATCAACCAGACTTTATATTAATGGCACAGATTATCAACAAATCTAAATTAAAATGACGCATGTCAAGGCTGTCCCCTGTCTCATTACTTTTTTTCGTTCATATACTGCATCCTTACATTTGTATTTCACAAAGCTTTCTTCAGTCCATTTTCCAAACTTTAGTGGTATCATTATACCTTTTACAGCACATTTTTCCACTTATGTAGAAAGCTGCAAAATCCTTTACTAATGCACTCTACAGGCACCTACAAGAATGCATGGATCGTGCTATCCCAAATAAAACCAAGACTCACTCCTCCAAGAAAAGGAAACCAGTCTGGTGGACCCCTGCCAAAAACAAGCTATACAACAGAAGGGAGGAAACTAGTACGGAAAAGAGTAAAATCCCAAGAAGGGAAGACATCCCTGATCAGTATCAGCAGGAAATTACATTCCCTCAAAAAATCATCCAAGGCTAGCTTTGAAAGAAAAATTGCCATGGACTCCAAAGATAACAACAAGGCATTCTTTAGCTATGTCAAGAATCTAAGTGGCAATTCTCAGATCTGCTCAGAGTTAGTGCAGAATGGCACAAAATACAATGAACCGACCGATATAGCCAACATCCTGGCAGACAGGCTCAGTGCAAACTTCACCCCCCTCTCACCCCCAAAAGGGCCCATAACCATACCAGAAGAATGTAGTGCCCCTGAAATCACAGACACTCAGGTGAAAACAGCCCTCTCCAAAGCCAAAAACACAGCATCAATGGGACTGGACGGTGTCCCAGGCTGCATCCTACATGAGCTCAAAGATGAACTAACCCCTCACCTAAACACTCTGTTTAAACTCAGCCTCTCCACAGGCTACGTGCCCACAGAGTGGAGCACAGCAACAGTTATTCCACTCCACAAAGGTGGAGCCACAACGGACCCTGGGAACTACTATATCCTCCCTAAGCCTGACTAGCTTGTTCTGCAAAGCTATGAAGTGCATCATCATGGATCTCATTAACAGAGACATTGGAAACCTCCAAACACTGGACCCTACCTAGTTTGGCTTTGTTAAGGGCAGATCATGCCTCCTAAACCTGGTGGACTTCTTTGACACAGTTACCAAGGCTATAGATGAGGGAAAGGTGGTCCACACAGCCTACCTAGACCTTTGACATCATTTCTCTCTCTCATATTATTAGCAAGCTCATCAGCCTGAACACTCCCAAACCCAGATGAGATGGGTTGTCAACTGGCTCATGGACAGAACCCACATGGCAAGAGTTGTGGGAGCTAGGTCTGACTCTAAACCGGTTACAAGTGGCATTCCCCAGGGCTCAGTCCTAGGACCCCTCCTGTTCGGCATATACTTCTCAGAGGTACAGGCAAGCACAGGAGGACTATGGCTGACCATGTTCACAGACAACTGCAAACTAGGGGCTATAGTTGACTCTCTGGCTGACACAGACATCCTCCAAAAGGGTCTCACTGAGACAGATACCTGGTGTCAAAACCATGGCCTCAAGCTAAATGCCAAAAAGTGCATAGTCATCCCCTTTGGAAAAAAACAAAGTACCCACAAACTACCACATAGGTGGTAGCCCCCTAAATATGGAAGACGTTATAAGGGATCTAGGGACCCAAGTAGATAGTAACCTCTCCTGTGATAATCACATTGCCAAAGTGGTTAGAAAATCCTTCTATGTGGCCCACCTAATCACAAAGGGTTTGCATCCAGATCAAAAGAAGTCATTGGGCCCCTCTATGCATCACTCATCAGACCCATCATAGAGTACAATGCCCCATTTGGGATGTACCTTACAAATCACCTGCAACAACTGGAAAGACCACAGAAGTACCTCACTAAGAGGATCACTGGCCTCAAGCAGATGCCCTATGCAGCTCGACTGAAGAAACTCCAGCTGAACTCTGTTGCATACTGCCTACTCAGAGGTGATCTCTGCCTGACATACAAGGCCATGTCCAACCTAGAATTGATGGACATGCTCCACCTAAAGAAAATCATATCCCCTCAAGCCACACGCTCCAGGGATCTAAACCTCACCACAACAATAAATAGGATGTGCTGGAGGGATAGATTTCTGTCCCTGAGACTTCCCGTGCTCTGGAACAAGATTCCAATCTACATTAGGCAGAACTCCTCACTAACTATCTTCAAGAGAAACCTTGTTGAGTGGATTGGAAACAGAAAGTTTACCCCAGGGATCACTTCAATGGCTCTGCTGGACAGAGGCACAGGGAACTAATCTAAGGGGGCGGTGAAAGCCGACACATTCTGGCTAGGCTTATAAATGTCTTTGGGCAGATAGCTTAGTACCTACCTATGAACCTATGTGGTTTTGGAAGTATGAAGCTTGGTGTTATTGGCTGACAAAAATCATCAGGTATCTACCAGAAAATCTAAACGTTTATGTGGGACATGGCAGCAATATATGAGGGGAAATGTCTGGGCAGGTTAGAGGTATGGCTACTGGCAGTACAGTGAACCATATTGTTGGTAACCATACCTCTAAAGTGCCCAGACTTTTACAGAATTTTTCTTACATTCCTCATATTTTTGCCATTTCATGTTAAAGTTTTCATTTGTGAACTAATATATTCTAATAGAAAGCTGACTGTTCAAGAAAACTTGAGCAACTGGACATGTTTCTATTGAGGGATGCTCGAGTTACAATGGGCTGACAAATCTAGTGTCCAATCAATGTGCACACTTTTGAATAATAATGGGCATTTTATTATTTTGTTTTACATAAATAATTAATTCCTTCATTCTTTTTCATAAATATCAGCTAAAAATCCACTTTTTATTTTGCTGCATTGATACTCTCAGTTTCAAATTCTTAAAAATTCTGATAATTTGTTTCAGCATACCATTCTACGTGTCTTTCTTTTCAGACATTTCCACGTCTATCATTTAAATTCTTAAAGGTTTATAGGTAATTACTAGGCCTTCAATCCTGGAGACCATTAAAGAGCCTAGCTCAGATTCTCATTTTTCTCTAACAATGCCTAGTTAAAGGACAACAGCGGGATTCTATTATTAAATGCTCAACTTCTCTGCCCTTCTTCTGCCTATTTACTGCCCCTGCTATGTATAAACTCCAATACAGCATTTGAAATATTTTAAATCAACTATTTAACTCCCCTACAACAGTTTCACTTTCAAAAAACTTTTATCCTGCCCTGGAAATGCTTGCTGTAGTCTCCTATTCACTGATGTCATCAAGGCCAATGAATACAGGTGGTTTTCTGGCCAATTCCCTTCCCAAACTGACATCACCACGACTGTCCTAAAAACCCACCCATGCTGTGATGTCATAGCTTCCTGGTCCTTCAACTACCCATACAGAAAAAAAAAGCTAGAATAGGAAAACAGTACATGAGTCAAGTCTCCTGCTGTGAGCTGTTAATCACAGCAGGTAACAGCTGAAATTATCCTTAGTACTTTGACAGCTAGAGAAGTTAGGTGTGAAGGGGGATGGGAAATTAGTCAAACTAGTACAATTCAGGCTTCACAAAAGACTGCAATTTAGCCACTCTAAAAAGAAGCAGCAGTAAAAAGCACTTAGAAGGTCTGTTCTGTGGCATTTGCAATGACATGAATTGTTACTTAAAACTAACTGACTGAAACACAGCAGGGTATGCATGGAAAATCAATGCAGTGAGAGGAGCTTTAGGAAGAAAGAGGCCTGTGTGATGTCATTTTTACACACAAGCACTGGATTGTGGGATACCTACAGGCAGAGTAAACAACTAGAATTACTTTAAGATGTCAGGCCCTATGCGGTTAGACTCAGAAACTACATATAAAAATATTTAAAAACCTGTAAAGTGTCATATAGTGGTGTTAAAATGTAGGAAACATCAACCCATGATGAAATAAACATGTTTTTCAGTCTGTGGATGCGGTTCTCCTTTAAGAGGCTTACTCAACATCACACAGCAGACAAATGCAGGCTAAGGGAATCTAACCCTCTGCCACATGAAGTAGCTTGTTAACAGCTCATAGATGTAATCCTCTGTGCTAACTGCCAGAATAAAACAGTGGTTAGATATCATGAAATAAATAGCAATATCTTAACCACATATGTGCTGTAAGTACCACAAGGACCTCTTCCTTATCAGCAGGAAGACTAACCTCTCCTTTCATAAAATGCAATCCAGTGAAAATATGCTGAATTTATTTATTTATTTACATTTACAAACATTGTAATATATAAGTATTTACCAAATGGCATTAAATCTGTCGTTCCCATAACCCCTTTCTTTCTCTACACTCAAAGCATTTATTTTACAGGATTTAGATGAGAGCTCCAAATTAGTTAAACGGTATCCCTATACTTAGTCGAGTGCAAAGCAGATGAAATAAAAATCATCAGTATCTATTTACTGATTTGGGACTGCACAATCACTTTTTACCAAAGAAGTCACTGCCATTGCAGTTTATATTTATGCACTAATGGTTACAACAGTGTAAGCCTTTTTTCCCGTGGTTGTGCAGCCACAGAGTTAATATATATATATATATATATATATATATATATATATATATATATATATATATATATATATATATATATATATAAAAGGAAGAGGGGTGTGAAAGTAAATCTCCCAAGTGAGTGGCGCAGGAGGCTTTCCTCCTTGCAAAAATGCTTTTTTTTGGTAGCGGCATTGAATTCACTTGACAAATAGCAACTGGAACTAGCCAAAAATAAATCATTCAATCTGAGTCTCCAGTCCTTCTGAAAGTAACAATGTTACAGGTAGATAAAAAAATAAATAAACAAAGAAACAAACAAAAAGTCAAATAAATAAATGAGGTAATGTGAACTCTTTAAAATAAATGCCTTTTTAAAATGTGACAGCTTCTACATCGTAAATCTTTCATTTCTACCTTTTGCATATGTATAAGATTTATTTTCTTCCTTCATCTCACAACCAAACTCAATATTTTCAAGTCTCATAGGTAGATACTAGGCAATCAATCATCAGACTATTTAAGGCCTTGCCCAGAGCATGCACTTTCAAGACTTACCACTTGCTTCATGAGGAACACAGACCATGTTCTTCTTTCATCTTTTTCCCGGTTAGGGGTTGCCACAGAGGAACTCCAGTCCACTAATGATTGGCAGTAGATATTTTACAGGTGCTGAGATAGCAGCTCGACACCCAACTTTCAATGAAGGCACTCCCATTCTACGCATGTCTTCCAAACGCCACTCGACTGCAGGGGGACATGCAGACTCCACACAGAAGGTGCTGCAGCCGAGAATCGAACAGGAGAACCTCTTGCTGTGAGGCAACAACATTACCGCTGCACCACAGACCATAGGTCTTATAAAAGAATTTGTAAGTACCCATCCAATTCTATGCTGAAGGTATAAGAATGAATGGAACAGATACACCACTAAAATATAGCAGGAAGGAGATTAGTTCAGGTGAAGCAATATGGGGGATGTTCAAAAGTTTAAACAAAGGTATCACAGACAGCTAAACAACTCAGGCAGTAAATGCAACTTTGGATATATGAGAGGTGATACAGAGGTACAAGAGGATGCACAATGTCAGATACTGAAACCACTGCAGGGAAAAAGACAACCAGGAAGTGCAGTAGGGCTACATGCCAGTAAAAAAGAAGAGCAGGAAATAATCACATCACAGATGCAACCACAAGGAAGTGAGAAAGGAGACAATATAGTATTGGGGTGATAAGTGAAAGAGCTATGTCAAAGGGCAGAAGAACAATAAGCCTCTCCCAAAGGAGATTTAGGCACAAAAAGAGAGAAAGAACCAGAAACAGAGACAGACAATGGAGAGCTCCAAGGAAATGTGAGGACAGAGTGCACAATGCTTTGGATTACTCAGACATGACCTGCTGTACAAAAGATGCACTTAAGCTGCAGATAAGCATTTATGATGGATGACAAGTCAAAAATGTTTAAGTCAGGACTACAAAAGGAATGAAAGTGACCACAAAGAGAGAGAAAAGCAACACGTAAGTGAAAAGAATGGCCACTGAAAACCAGGTGACCATGGACAAGTAGGAAGAATGTACTAAATGAAGCAGAATACAGCATCAAAACTTCACAAATACTGCAGGGAACTGCATCATTTCCCGGGACAATGATGGGTAATGCATTTAAGGGGGCATGAGGCTAGCCTCCAATGTAAGCAATATATTGTTCATAGCTGTGTAATGAAGTACAATAACCTGCAATAAACATAAGTTTAATGTCTAAGTCTTAGAATAAATAAGTAATAATTCCTGAGGTAACAGAAGGGGCATGAAAAGATATATATAGTAGGAAAAAGTAGGAAAGTAAGGCAAACCTACGAATATAATGTTCAGCTTGAAAGGTATGTTCAGAGGAAGGGATATGCTGAATGACAGCAACTGGTAAAGTGAAGAGGTGTTGCAGAAGCAGCAACGGAGAAAGAGTTAATAACACAGAACAGCAAGGGTTCATGAAATCATTTCACAAGAAGAAGAATACAGGAAAAGTTAAACAGACATTGTTTTATTACAAGAAATTAAGGTGAAAATCAGTGATGGGATGAGATACTCTGTTATGACTACCCAAATGGAAAAATCTACAAGATGGGAAGGGGGTTGAAAGACAGCAGTTACAATTCTCTTTCATTTAGGGTTTCAGACAGCCATGGAGAAAGTGATAAAAAGCAGGACAGGCAGATGGATCATTTGGCAGAAAAGAGTAGGTGAAGCATGTTGGACAATAGAAAACATAAATGCACCAAGTTTTTGCTAACTGGGCATATACAAGAAGATATGGAATATAGATAATGGGGAGGGGGGATAATGCCACAAGAGAACCTGAAAAATACAGGTTATATGTAAAGAGAGAATACATCATAAAGATGAGACAAAAATGACGGAGGAAGGGTGGCTGGATATTTGGAGAGAATAGTACCCAAATAAGAAAGAATATACCTGCACAAGATGCATTATGATACAAGCAAGCAGGTTAGGCAGGTTCTTAGAGAAGGAAAACCTACTGGAAATATTGGTTAGAGATCCAAATGCAGGAGAGTCAAACATCAGATCATACAGCAGTGAGGCTTCAGGGAAGTGTGCAAGAACAGCACTTTGCACAAAAGGTTGCACCCTTGCCTTTGGTGCAGAAGGCTGTGGGTTCTATTCCCACATCAGGTAGATTGAATACTGACACTGGTTTGTGTTGCGCTTTGTATGAGACATTAAACCAAAGCCGCATCTACTAGAGTTGGTGGTAGCTATGGTGAATGTAAAAGATCCCACGGCACTTATCAGAAAGAGTAGCAGTCCTTTATTTATATACAAAATATGTCTTATTTACAACATATTTACAAATGTACAAACATTTATTTTTTATTTATTTTAAATCTGTTTACTGGGAAAGTCTGACTTGGAATGAGCCAATTTTCAGTGGATGCCCAGGGAGAAACACTCCAGATGCATGTCTTTGTAATGTGGGAGGAAACCGGAACACCCAGCGGAAACCCACACGAATGGAGGGAGGACAAGCAGTCTCCACACAGAAGGCACCCCAGTCGAGAGTCAACTGGTATATAGATAGATATACACATACATTTACACATATTCATCATTTCCTTTACAGTCATACCTATTAGACCCCCACTCTTTTCTCCATAATTATCATCTGATTTTACTTAATATTTTTACTTAATATTGTTGCTAAAATCCATTTACCATTAAACATAATTTCATTTATTCTTTCATTCCATATAACCCATGTGACACAAAATAACTTTTTATCTATTCCTTTAACATATTCTTTATTTCTATTCTTGCAATCTTCATATTTAATCACATCCATGTTTATTTTAAACACTTGTTTTATATCTTCAAAAAATTCTCTTTATGTAGTTTTCCCCAGAATGTTTTTAGTCTTTTACATTTCAAAAATATGTGCTCCATAGTTTCTTCTTCTTGGCAATGTAAACATACGCTATCGCTTTTCTTTTTATATGGCATAGTTAAGTTAACAATTACCAGTCACCGCAAAAAACCATGACACTCACCATTTGCTTCTTATATTTATAGCTCTCATTTTTTTCATCTATTTTCCCATGGCTTTACATAGTACTGTTTTATCATTACATTCTTACACCATGCCAAAAAGCAGCCTATACCACTGGGTTAATTAACGCTAAACCTCCTTCCTTTCTATTTACATATAAAATCCTTTTTTTACTGAGTTTAATCTAGAACCCCATATAAATGAAAACTATTATCTGCAATAATTCCTTTTCAAATACTGTTGGCTACATAAATACACTTGCTAAGTATGCTATTTTCCCATCAGTACTGAATTTATCAAATAAGCCTTTTTTCTGAATGATAATTTATATGTTTCCAGAAAAGACAAGTTTGTTTTATTTCTTCTATTGTTTTTCCCCACTGAATTCTACTTACATCGTTATTCAAAATTTTATACCTAACACAGAAATTTCACTCATTATAAAACAATACCCTCATCTTTACTACATCACCTAAGCCTTTACTTTTCTCTTTATTTAAAGCTATCCCTATCACCTCTTGACACTAATTTGTGCAAATTATTACTTCTTTTATCCAAAGTTTGTTTTTTACAATGATTATATGTCATCTGCATATGTTATCAGAACTGGAATTCTTAACCCTTCAGGTGTTATATACCCTACCTCCTTCATTTTGGAATTTATTTCACAACACAGTTGAGTTGGCCTAGTGGTATGTTTCTCTGACTGTAGTTCAGAGGGTCTGGGGTTCAGTACTTGGCAGGGGTGTCTTTTTACTCTGTATCATACAGATTGCTCATAGGTGATCTGTGTCTTGCCTACAAGGCAATCTCAGACCCTCCTCTACTACAGATGCTCCATACTGTCACATTCATAACTAATGCAAAGAGTATACAACTCATTGTGCATCCGTGTCTTACACCACTGTTCATATGCACTCTTGGCTTAACCCACCATTTACAATGTTCTTTCTTTATTATTATTGCCATACAATGACATACATAATTTTCTAACTTTCTCACTCATATTATATTCTGTCATTATTCTACGTTAGATTTCATGTCCAATTGCATCAAATGCCTTATTAAAGTCTCCTATCATGATTTTCATTTCTTTTCTGTTCATAATATCACACACAATTTCTCTATCAATAATTCTTGACAACCCTTCCCCTTTACACATTATATACTATCTTCCATAATATTTTCCATTTTAGCTTCAAATCTCTTTTGTATTATTTTCATAAAGATCTTATAATCATTATGGGTTCATAGGTGTTTACTAGGCTAATGACCTCAAGGGCCTTTTTAAGCCTAGCAATGCATCCAAAATCTCTGACAAGTTCTGATACCCTTGATAAGTGTAAGCATGGGCCTGGAAGAAGAACCATTTACAGGTTACCTGTGTCCATTAGAGACATAGGTGCCAAAACAGGGATGAATTTCTCTTTTCCCAACCAGTTGTCCAAGTTGCACTTGATTTGGAAAACACTATGAACAGGCACCAGAACTCCACTCAGCTCAGTAAAGAATAAAATAAAAAAAGTTCTTATTCACTTTAATGACAAGACAAGTAAAATTAAGTGCTTTTCGTTTGGGGAATATTCAAATTTCTTCAGATACAAAACAATAACAGTCAGCCCAGCTAAAATCCACTCTATAACATAAAAAGTTAATTGATTAATTACCCACAAGTGAGTCACTACACTCATTTAAAGTTACACTTCATGAATACATTATTTATTACTAACCAAACCAAAATAAACCTAAAAACTTCAATACTTTTAAAACATTGTCACACACTTGATAGAAAATTATTACATTTACAAAAAATAAATAATAAATGTGTATATATGTATAATGATGAATAATATTGACACCCAACCCAAACTTGATTATTATACCATAATTATAAAAGCATAATTTATAAAAAACATAATATGTAAAATTAATTCATAACTTCATTATTTCATAATAAGACTTTGTCAATAAATAACCAACTATCCAGCAGAATTACATAGAATTAGTAAACTTTTCAATTTTAATATACTTGCTAAAGAATTCTTCTTCTTCTTTCGGCTTTTTCCTGGTTAGGGGTCACAACAGCGGATCACCTGGATATGCAGGAGGTCCATTAGAGTGGGGTCTGACAATGCCCTTCCCAAAAGCCTGTAGAAGACAGAATACAGGGATAGGGCCTTGAGACAATATGCATAGGACATATTACTTACACCCTGTATTCTTTTAGAGAGGAACCTCTGTGGACGTTCTAATTGTTGGATATGCCTCACTAAGTGCATACCAAAGGGGGCATTGTACTCAATTATAGGTCTGATGAATGCCGAATACAGTGGAGCAATGGCTTCCTTGGACTTAGATGCCATACCTTTGTTTATAAGTTGCACAACATAGAATGATTTCCTCACCACTGTAGACACATGATGATCAAAGTCTAGATTACTATCTATGTGTGTCCCTAAGTCCCTGACTACTGGGTCAACTCTAAGGGGTGTGTTGTCAATATGATAGTTACCAGGGATGAATGACTTCCCAAAGGATACTATTATGCCTTTCTTGGCATTTAGTTTTAGTCCATGGCTCTGACACCAGTTGTTGGGTTTGTGTCAGCCCCTCCTGGAGAACATTTGTGTCACTGTGAGATTCAATGACAGCTCCTAATTTGTAATCATCTGCAAATTTAGCCAGCCAGAGGCCACTGACATTGGCCTTGACGTCTGAGAAGTAAATGCCAGAAAAGAGTGATCCAATGACTGATCCCTGAGGGGATTCCACTTGTGACTGGCCTCTTTGTAGAGGTGGACTCCCCAATTCTAACTTTCTGGGTCCTGTCTGTGAGCCAGTTGGCTATCCACCAAGTGACATATGGGTTTGTACCTAACCTCTTGAGTTTGCCAACAATGCCTGAGTGGGCAATCCCCAGTATTTTAATTGTCTTCTATCTTCCTTCTTCCATACAAATTTAAGTATTCCACAACTTAAGTCTTCATACATAAACCTTCATTTAATTCAATCAAAATGTTTAAATACATATTATTCTGTTTTACTGATAACATTTTTACTTTCTGTGCTTTTTTCACTACATTCTTTTGTCTTTAAAGATTTCTTGTACATGTTGTACTATACTATTCATAATCGTTTCCTGAGTTCTTTCTATTTCTCCTGTTACATTTTTTATTTCTCTTATTACACTATCCTCTTCATTTGCTAATCTGCTTAAGTAAATTAATACTTCTTCTCTTTTTCCTTGTAAAACATATTGGCGTATGTAATGTTTTTTTGTATTTTTTTCTTGATTTCTTAAAATAGAATTACTTTTCTTTGTCATAGCACTTTCTATCATTCTAAATCTTCCAATGCATTGTTATATGTTCTTTTATATTTTTCTTTCTCTACTTTTCTCATATCATATTGCCACTGTAAATAAACATTTTTTTATATTTTTCCTTAAACATCATCCACCATTCAAAAGAAGTTTTATAAAATTTTCTCATATGATCTTTCCATAGCTGTATTACTAAACTCTTTCCGTCTTCATTCCATGTTTTCTCATTTATCCTTTTTATTTCTTTGCTTATTTGTATACATTTCTTGTTTTCCTTTATCTGTAGCCATATTACAAGATGATCTGAAAATCCTGTTTCAACTGCATCCCCTCTTCCTACAACTAAATCTTCTGATAATAGAAAATATATTTCAGTTCTACACATATCCCTTTTGTTAATCCATGAATTTTTGTCTGAACGTTTCAAATTACCACATCTTATAACTTCTAACATTTTTCTTGTATCATTGTGTTTCTTTTTATGCTTCCTCTTAAATTGCAGTTGAAGTCTACTGTTATTATAATATTCATATTTATCACTACATAGTCTAGAGTCTGATGAAATAAGCTTTCCCTATCATTACAACTAGTATAAACATATAATGCTATAATTCTATATACTAGTTCTTTCTAATTTAAATCTACAATGGCTAATTTTATCATCTTTGCTAAAGCCACATGTAATATCTAAATTGTATTCTACAGAATACGGCTATTCTAGAACATCTCTCATTTCCCAAATTCCAGATTATCTTTCCTCCCCACAGTTTCTCTGTTTGTACCCTTTCTTCATTTGATAAAAATCTTCTCTCTTCTAATATAATTACATCTACATCACATGTATTACACCACTGCAAAATCCGTATTCTTCCCACTATATTTTATTTTTATTTTATTTATTTTACATTTGTTGACCAGGATAGTCCCACTGGATACATGTCCATTTTCAGAGAAGGCCTGTGGAGAACAGCTCCAAACTTACAAACAGATAAAGACAAGCAAGTTACAGTATATGCACAAACATATTGTATTAACATACAAGTTGCAGTCTCACATTTCAAGCCTATGAAGAATACAGTTTATATTCAGAAATATATACAAATATATTACAGTTTATCTTATCAAACCTATAGGTGCAGCTATATACAGAGTATCTGCAAAGATTTTACAGTTTCTCTTTTTCAAACCTTTTAGTGTAAGAGGTAAATCGCTGTGAATAAAAACTGCAGGGAATGGAAGTAGATGAGGCTTTAGTCAGGGTTAGAGCAAGGACATAACCAGCGAGTTTTAAAATACTGGGTTAGATTGTTTTTTTAACTGATTAAGGGAAGGGTTCAGAGTAAGGTCAGATGGCAGTGAATTCTTACATAATCTTAATGCTATTCACATTTATAGAAAGCACTCTAAAATGGTCATTTTTCCCATTTCCATAGATTCATGGTTTCATAAGTTTATAGCTAATTATTAAGCTAGCTTTCTTAACAGCCCATTCTAAACCTAGCCAATGTCCCTACCAAAGGTGAGAATTAAATACTGCACCTACTATCTGTGAGTCAAAAACCTTAACCATTATAGCGACCGCCAGTCATTAGCTGCATGTGTTCTTCATTTGCTTTCTTTTTTTTAGGTCTCTCTTTAAAGTTTCTTTTTCTGTCTTTTACCCTTTTAGCAATAGAATTCTTTCTTTCTTTCATGCCCACCCGATGATTTATGTCTTCATTATCACTTATTTCATATCCTTCTTCTAGGTCCTCTTTATTATTTTTTTCTCATCTATTCTTTCTATTTCTACTGCTTTTAAAATTTATTCTTTTTTTCATTTTCTTCTCTTTCCCTTTCTTTCTCCTTACTGTTATTTTCGTTTTTTTGCAATCCATCCATAATTCACATTTTTTTTAATTATATCCCATTTCCCCACAAATATAACATTTTATTTTATCACAGTTAATTATTAAATGTCCTTATTTTCAAAAAAAAAAAAAACATGTTTTGGGTTGTGCCCAGTATTTTACAACATCCCCATTCTCATCCACATTTAGCTATAAATGGAAGGATACAGTGGACAAGAAAACAGTGCATGGACTAATAAAGAAGTAAATACAGGACAATATGAAGGACAAGGACAAACTGGAGGAGCACTGGTGGGATGAGGTCAAGGTCACTGCCTGAGAAAAACTGATACATACAAAAGGAAAGAAGGTAGAGTGATTGAAGAGCTAAAGAGAGAGAGCTGCAGATGGTACAGAAGGAAGCAGGAAGAAATTAGAATAAGAAGGGAATGCAACATATCAGAGAAAAAGCAACAATAGCATAAAATAATTACAGTGCAAGAAATTCAACAATGATATAGGAGGGACTACTGGTGGATAGCGGGGAGGCATTAAGGAAACAGAAGGAGGAGGCAGAGCATGAAAGGTACAGATGATAAAGGGAGAGATAGAGAATATTTAGAGGAGGATGAGCTAACTAAGGAAAGATTTAAGAAATCCTATAGGAAGATTTACAAACAACAGCAAAGGACACAAGTCTCAGAGTGGCACTATGGAAAAACTTACAGTGATGTATACTGGAGGATGAACAAAGGGACAAGCTGAATGCAGGGGTGACAAAAGATGAGACAAGAAAACCCATATACAAGATGAAGGAAATAAAAGCTGGAGGGCTTGTTGGATTCCCCATAGAGTTCTACAAATGGGGTGAGGAAATGTTGGAGATCCTATAGAACGAATGCAAAGAAAATAGGACTTTGGCAAACTATTTAAAAGTATAAGAAGGACCACAATAACCATGATACCTAAAGAGGGATGAGAAAGTGAGGAAGTTGAGAATTATATATCTTTTTCTTTGATTAATAGGATCATAGGATCATAAGAGATTACTAGGCTATCGACTCAGAGGTCATTTTAAGCATAGCTGTTTCAACCCAATGTAATACAATAGAAATGCTATTCAAAATGCAAGATCGCATATAGTGATGACTGCCCATGTCCATAAGGGTTGTGGGAGGTATCCCCAGTAAGAATTTATGGTACTCCATCCACTCGTCCAGGTTCCTCTTGAACAGTGTCATAGAGGTGTTATGTTTCACATGAATTGGTAACCTGTTCCAAAGACATTGCAGTCACTAGGAGATAAATCTGTCCCTCTGGCATGTTCTATTTAAGTCACAGGCCATATCTAGGGCCCTGGAATGGGTAGCCCTAGTCCCATTTGATTTACGGATATGCAGCAAGTTCATTAGGTTTGGGTCTTGGATTGCTCTATAGGCCAGGCATAAGTCTCCTCTAAGAAGTCTATGTCATATGGAGTATAGTGACAGGGATTTTAGTCAGTCTGTGTAAGGCACATGCTGGAGCCCCTTGATATTTTTTGCTAGAAACCTCTGAGGTCTCTCTAATTGCTGCAGGTGCTTAGTACAGTACATGCTGAATGTGGCATTGTACTCAATTATAGTATGTATAATTGCAGTGCATAGGGAGTAATAACCTCTTTTGCTCTCAGGGTGATACCTTTACTAATAAAGTGTGCTATGTATAAAGTTTTCTTTACTACAGTAGATACATGGTGTTCAAAGTTAAGGTCACAGTCAACTTGGGATCTCAGGTCCCTTATCACTTCATGGGTACTTAGGGTATTGTCATTGATCTGATAGTGTGAAGGGACATTGATTTTACCGAAGGGAATGATGATGCATTTCTTTGCATTCAGTTTGAGACCGTGACTAACACACCAGTTGTTGGTCTGCGTGAGACTCTCCTAGAGTATACTGACATCATTTGGGGATTCAGTGATTGCATCTAGTTTGCAGTCATCTGTGAACTTGGTCAGCCACAACCTTTTAGTTTTGACCTGAACTTCTGAGAAATATATACCAAGCAGAAGGGGACCTAGCACTGACCCCTGTGGCACCCTGCTGGTAACAGGTCTGCTGATTGATGTAGAGTCACCTGCTTTGATAGTGTGTGTCTGGTTTGTGGGCCAGTTGTCAACCCATCTTACAACAAAGGGGTTTACATTCATTTTGCTAAGTTTATCGGTAATTCTTGAATGTGGGATTGTGTCAAAAGCCTTTGCCAAGTTGAGGTAAGCTGTGTGCACAGATTTGCCCTCATCAATGGTCTTGGTCATACTTTTAAAGAAATCCAACAGATTTAACAGCCAGATTCTGCCTTTCACAATGCCAAATTGAGTAGGATCCAAGGTTTGGAGGTCACCTATATCTTTATGAGGTCCATAATGATACAATACATGGCCTTATAGATGAGGCTGTTTAGACATATGGGTCTGTAATTCCCTGGGTCTGTTGCTATGTCACCTTTGTGGAGGGAATAACTGAAGCTGTTCTCCATTCTGCAGGAGCAAAGTCTGTGATTAAGCTATGATTGAAAAGGGTAGATAGTGGTGATGCTAGTTCATGTTTTAGCCTGTTTAGAAGACAGCCTGGGATGTCTTCTGGTCTCACAAAAGCTATGTCTTTTGCCTTGGACAGGACTTTGAGGACCTGCTCTTCAGATATGTAGGATGGGGGGACAGATTTGGGGGAAAGTTTGTTGTAAGTTAGGAGGAGATAAAGGAGTGAAATTTTTGCCAAACCTATCCATTAGCAGATTTGCTATCTCTGTGGGGTCAGTGTGTGTGACATCATTGGCCACTAGTTCTGGCCATGCTTGGGTCCTACCCTTTAAGTTACATATGTAGCTGTAAAAGGCCTTATGGTTATCTTTGGTTATACTTACTAATTTTCTCTCAAAGGAGCCCTTAAAGGATTTGACAAGTTGTTTTATTTGGCTGTTGAGGCTGAGGAGGGCACTTTTCCATTGCTGGAGCTTTGCCTTTGTTTTCTTGGACAGCAACATTTTGCATTTATTGTAAAGTTTGTAGATGATGGATGTCCACCATGACAGTTTATTTTTACTTGGATCTCTTGCTTCAATTTTATCTGGTACAACAGAGTTTATACAGTTATGCAAGTGATTGTATGGGGCTTTAAAGTAAGCTTCAGCATAGTTACCACTTCCAGCTTGGGGTGGGGCTTGGAATGCATTTATACCTTCATCTAGGAGGGTATAATTTGCCTTGATGAAGTTTTTTAGTCTGATTTCACTCTTTGTGAGTTCTGGTGTTAGTGCCAGCTCAAAGGTGCCTAATTTGTGGTCAGTTTTACCTAATGAAGGTCTGACAGTTGCAGCAGTGCACCTGTTCAACATGTTGATGGGGTATGGACAATTTGTTCAAGGGCATTTGAATTAGCAAAGTCAAGGATCTTTTGCTCTAGCGAGTTAGGGCTAGTGTAGGTTTCCCAGTTGATGGTGGGATAGTTGAAATCCCACATAACCAGTCTGTTCAGTAAAATTTGGATTGTCTCCAGTTTGGATAAGTAGGCTTTGTGGGCGTTGTGACCCATGGGGATGATCTATAACTGGCTATGACTTGAATGGGGGTCTTACCCACTGTAACCTGTACCATGGAGTTCTCAAGTTTAACTAAACGGGAGGTGAATTTATCTCTTATATAGATTGAAACACCACCTCCTTTGGTTTTCACATGTTCATTTTGTGGTCTAAAGGTGTGAAGGACATTGTAGCCCTGCAAGACCAGGGTAATCTCTGAGGCCTTGAACCAGGTTTATGTGACTGCACAGACATCTACATCTTCTAGTGACAGAAGTGCTTCCAGGGCGTGCACTTTTTGATTTAGGCTCACAGCATTTAGCAGCATGACCCTTATTTTGTTCTGATTGGTTAATTTCACATCAGTAATGTTATTTTCAAGACCTTGCCTAAAAAAGGCACTATGGGGGAGGCAAGAGCCTTTGCCAGCAGCTGCAAGCAAAGAGCTGCCAGGTGCAAACCTTCTCTGGCAAAGCAGTGAGGTTTGTCAATCATGGCTTCCCAGGCTGATAGGAAGTGGATCCCCTTTGAATGACACCAAAAACTGAGCCAATTAATGAAATCAATCATTTTTTTGTTTATACTGTGGCATCATTCTAGGTGAGGGTAGTATGCTGCTCAAAGCTAGGGACATACCTGCCTGGGACACATAACCAGAGAGCTAAACCTTGTCTCTCTTCATATAGTCCAGTGAGGTACATCTCAGGTCATTCACACCAACATGAACTATGACAGAGTCATAATGTTACTTGTTGCTGAGAGACCTGAGTGCATGGGTGATTAGACGACTCCTGGCACCTGGCAGGCAGCTGACCATGGCTTTCTCTTTGTCCGTCCTGGTGAGTGGGACGTCTGTGTGTCTCACTACTGAGTCTCCAATGACAGGAAACTTGTTTTTTGAGTGTTATGCCTTACGAGCTTGGTGGGTGAGACACTGGTGTTGCTCTTTGTCATGGGAGCTGTGGGGACTGTGTTAGATGTAGCAGTCTTGTGTTTTGGAGGTCTCTAGTGTTTCAGTAAGTTTTTTGAGACAACCTCTGTTTACATGGATTTACATGTATGATGCATACTGTGTGTATGAGTAGTGGTACTATGTGTGTATGTAGTGGTGGGTGCATTGATATCCTTCTTCATGTTACTGTTGTGAGTGAAAGATAGCATGGATTCTAGATTCTTGATGTAACTACATCTCTCATACTCTGTACTAGAGTGAGTTATTAGTAGAGGGTTGTCTATGTGCATGTGGCAATTGCTACACTGCCTCAAGAGACTCACATCAACAAGGCTGGTAGGACAAACAAGGGTAGTCCAACTGTCCATAATGCTAGGTTGAAGACTGTTGTCACTAGGGGTGGCTTTTCAAAATCAATCATGGAGGATCTCAGTGGATGGATATTTCTATCTGGGTTTTAGGGAAAATTTGTTGAATCTAACTGCCTGGTTTTGGCACACAATTGCACTGCAGTGCATGGTGCTGCACAATGCACAAACAAGCAGAAACCTGATCAAATGCAGGACCTATTACCAGTAGCTAAAAAGATTGAAAAGGATCAATGAGGATGCTTATTCCAAGCCCTAGATCAGCTTGCCTTTACCAGACGGGTCCAAATCAGCAGAAAAATAGTAGTAAGACACTGAAAAATGTTTAAAACAGCAGAAAATCAGCCAGGAGGCTCTAAAGAATGTTTTAAACAGTTAACACATCATTTATTTAAACACTGCTTGGTGATAAAACTAGAACATGCAGAACAGATAGCTTTAAAACAGTGAAAAATCAAAGTAAATACTTAAACAGTGAAACCAACAAAAAAAAACTTTATAAACAGTGACAATAACAATAAAATTTGATTTTACAAGCACAGTAAAGCAGACAGTTGCAGTACAACAGTGTAGTTTAGTACACAGTAAATAAATACAGTATAAAAGTAGGTTGCAGGCAATAATAAAGTGCAGTAAAATGTGTAAATAAGCAAAACAAATAGGCAACTTATGTTTTTTGGAAGCTCAGAAGCCTCTAGTTGTCTGGTATCTCAGCTCAGAGTTGCAGCTAGTAGCCCACCTCAGTTCAGCTTGGTACAAGCAAGCAGAAACCTGCTCAGATGCAGGGCCTAAATACCAGAAGCTAAAAACTTGAAAATAAATCTCTAAAAAGATTGAAAAGGACCAATGAAGATGATTATTCCAAACCCTAGACTGGCCTCCCTTTACCAGACAGGTCCCAATCAGCACAATTCTCTCACAAAAGTGCAGATAGGCCCTTTCTAATCCAAGATGGCCTGGACAACGTGCTCAAAAAAAAACACCAGTATAAACAGTTTCAGAAGCAGCAAGCCTGTATTTGGACTAGCTATAGCTACTAGCTACCCTAATTTCAGTGGGAAACACTAGAGAATGTTTAACACAACAGAAAAATAGCAGTGAGACACTGAAAATGTTTAAAACAGCAGAAAATCAGCCAGGAGGCTCTGAAGAATATTTTAAACAGTTATCAGATCAGTTATTTAAACACACTGCTTGGTGGGGAAACCAGAACAAACAGAACATATAGCTTTAAAACAGAGAAAAAATGCCAGTGAATACTTAAATAGTGAAAACAACAAAATACTTTGTAAACACTGAAAATAGCAACACAGTTTGGTTTTACAGGCACAGTAAAGTTTAGTTTTACAGGCACAGTAAAGCAGACAATTGCAGTACAACAGTGTAGTTTAATACACAGTAAAGAAATTCAGTATAAAAGTAGGCAGCAGGCAATAAAAAGTGCAGTAAATAGTATAAAAAAGCAAAAAAAAAAAAAAAACCAGGCAACTTATGTTTTTTGGAAACTCAGAAGCCTCTAGTTATCTGGTATCGCAGCTCAGAGTTGTGGCTGGTAGCCCACCTCAGTTCAGCTAGGTACAAACAAGCAGAAAGCTGCTCAAATGCAGGGCCTAAACACCAGAAGCTAAAAACTTGAAAAAAAAACTCTAAAAAGATTGAAAAGGACCAATGAAGATACTTATTCCAAGCCCTAGACAGGATATCAAGACTCTGGTAAATGTATTGACCAGAAGACTGGATAAAGTAATAGCAAAAATAATACAAGTGGGGCAAATGAGTCATTTAAGGGAAAGAAGGCAGGAAAAAAGTAGTGGGATATGTTACAATTTATGCACAGGGAGGAACAGAAAGAGAAAAGGAAAGGTGGGATTGTGTTCTCTGACCTGCAGAAGGCCTTTGATGTGGTGAAATGGGAATTCTCTGCAGCAAAGAGAAGAGAAAGTTCATACATTGGATATCGGCTACATAGCAAATCACAGAAATGGAAATACTTATAAATGGCAGAATACCTGAAGAGACCATGATGGAGATGGGGACCAGATGGGGTGCCCGCTATCCCCAGACCTGTTCACACTTGATGCAAGTCAGACACAATTTAACAATGCTTGAAGAAAAGAGTAAACAATAATTCAATTTGTATTATAAATGGATGACTGCATGTTAAGGTCAGAGGATGTAGCTGCAGCAATGGCAAATGTAAGAGAGATTGAGACATTCAAGAAATGTCAGGAAATGGCATGACGCTCAAGTGCAGGAATAAAAAGACAGTGGTAGTAAGAGTAAGGTTAAGAAAATGGAAGAGGAAAGGGAAGATCGGTGAGTAAAAGACAAAGAGTTCTCAAGAACCAAGGGCTCTGTGTTGGGAACACAGTGAGAGATACAAAAATAAGAGAAAAACAGTTAAAGTTAGTAAAAGGGTAAGGGATACTCTGCAGAGAGGAGAAGACTTATACATTGCTCAGGAGAATTCATTTAGCAAGGATGATGATTCTACCACTAATCCTCCATCTATTCTGCAGCATACAAATAGGCCCCTAGGGCCAAAAAGCTGCAACAAGGCCCCTAGGGCCAAAAAGCTGCAACAAGTGCAGAAGGACATAGAGTGCCGGGTCAATATGGGCAACGTTTAAGTCTTTACAACAGCTAACTCTGTTCCTGCTTCTTCTGCAGATGTGCAGCATGTCTATCAGGGTAGGGGTCAGATAATGCCTTGTATGCCAGGCATAGATCACCCCTCAACAGTCTGTAGGAGGCAAGAGTATAGAGCTAGGGCTTTGAGGTGATCCACACAGGGCACTTTCTTAATACCCTGTATTCTTTTTGTGAAGGACCTCTGTGGATGTCCCATTTGTTGGATCTGCCTGGTCAGGTACATACCAAAGGGGGCATTGTACTCCATGATGGGTCTGATGAAGGCCAAATACAGTGGAAGAATGACCTCCTCGGACCTAGATGCCATGCCTTTCTTTATAAGTTGCACAGCATAAAACACTTTCCTCACTACTGCAGATATAAGTTGGCCAAAGGCCAGATTGTTGTCCATGTGTGTCCCCAAGCCCCTGACTACTGTCAACTCTTAGGAGTGTGTTGTCAATATGACAGCAGAGAAGGATGACTTCCCAAAGGATACTGTTGTGCATTTCTTGGCATTTAGTTTTAATTCATGGCTGTGGCACAAGTTATTTGTTTATGTCAGCCCTTCCTGGAGAACATTAGTTTTGGTGGGGATTCTATGACTGCTCCTAACTTGCAATCATCCGCAGATTTGATCAGAGAGAAAACCCTGACACTAGCCTTGACTTCAGAGAAATAGATGCCAAAAAGGACTGGTCTCAGTACCAGTTCCTCAGGGACTCCCCTTGTGACAGACCTCTTTATAGATTTGGATTCCTGAATTCTAACTTCCTGTGCCCTGTCTGTGAGCCAGCAGGCTGTTCACCAGGTGACTTAAGGGTTTATAATTAATATCTTGAGCTTGTCGACAATGCCCAAATGGGGTATTGTGTCAAATGCCTTGGCCAGGTCAAGGAAGGTAATGTGGACCATAGTGCCCTTGTCCATTACTTTGGTGACCTTCTCAAAGAAGTCCATCAGACTGAATAAGTATGATCTGCCCTTGACAAAACCATACCAGGTTGCGTCCAGTGTCTGGAGGTTTCTTATGTCATTGTTGATCATATCCATGATTATTCTTTCCGTAGTTTTTCATACAGGAATAGAGAGACTTATGGGTCTGATGAAGTTTGATTCAAGTTGTATACAAACAAAAGCACTTAATCTTAATAAAACACTTTTTTTCTTGGATTATCCTGTTGTACCCAATCTTTTCATCATGGTTGTTCTATTTTTGATACCTATCCATACAGCTTTCTAAATCCCAAATATGCCACTTGTTTGTGTCTTTCGGCTTTTCCCAGTTAGGGGTCACCACAGCGGAAATCCAGTCCGCTAATGTTTGGTAGTGGATTTTTACATACCGGGTTACCAGCCCTGATGCACAGCCTTCAATGAAGGCACGCCCCATTCACGTATGCCTCCACACAGAAGACGCTCTAATTGAGAATTGAACGGGACAACGTCTTACTGTGAGGTGACAACGCTACCACAGTACCACCACCGCAGTTAAATCCCAAATATGCCACTACTTCACTTTTTATAAGTAGCATTTCTCACTATACTCACACTCTCAACCAGCTATCACAAGTGTCTCTCTCCTTCTGTTACTTACCTACACCTACTACACAACCCTTAAACCAGAATACCACAGTACATTTCCTCCCCTAGCCTAATCAAATACTCAAACATCTCTGGCCATCATAGGTCTATACATACCACCTTGTAACAACATTCCCATCCTGGAAGATATCCTCTCCTGGATCTTGGCCAACATAAGGCTAGAAACCATCTTGCTAGGAGGCATTACCATAGACTAGCAAAAGACGGACCTAGAAAACCATACACATTCAATTCAGTTATATGGGTTTTCTCAATTGGTCATGACTCCAACTAGAATTAACAAGGCCACTTCTAAATAATGCAAGGCCACTAGAATTAACAAGGCCATTTCTAAATAATCCATCCTAGTTCAGATTGTAGCATTCATACCAAACAATGTTCCCACAAGTGGTACCCTACCCATAGCCTAAATAACCATCACCTAAGCTACATAATCAGACAACCCAAACAGCCTCACAAGGTCCATTATTATAACACAGTCAGAAACCTCAGTAACTTCAATAAACAAACTTTTACTTCCACTCTGCTTTAGACCATCTGGGTGCCACTTAAAGTTATTTCCCTTGAAGCAGTCGTCACATTTAATGCAATATTTGTAAATCTCCTACCAGAGCAAGCACTGTTAAGAACCAAAATAGTTAAAAACAAGCAACTATTGCACCATCAAGATAAAGCATGGAAGTCATGGCTACAAACCAAATCTCAGACATCCTTGCAACAATATAGGCAGTTATGGAACCATGGCAAACAGTGTGCAAAAAGGTTAACAAAGCAATGGATGAAGGAAAGTAGAACACACAGCATACCTCAACCTTGCCAAAGCTTTTGACAGAATTCCCCACTCAGGCATAGTAGAAAAGTTAAATAAACTGGGAATAAACCCCTGTCACCTGCTAGATTGCCAACTGTCTCACAAATAGGATGCAGATAAAATAGTGAAACTTACCTCCACAAAGAAACCAGTCACCAGTAGATTCCCCCAGAGTTCTGTGCTGGACCTCTCCTGTGTGGCATTTATGTTTTTGAAGTAAAAGCCAATACCTAAGGGTTCTGACTGACTATGTTTACATATTACTGCAAGCTAGGAGCAGTCATCGAGTCCCCATATGAATTAGCCATCCTGGAGGAAAGTTTGTCCAAAATAAATAACTGGTGCCAAAAGTATGGACTGAAACTAATTGCTAAAAAATGCATTATTGTAACCTTTGGGAAGCCATCTACTGCAGAGAACTACCACACTGACAATGCAGTCTTAAGAGTTGACCCAACTGTTTGGGATTTGGGGACTTATGTGGACAGTGACCTAACTTTTGCCCAACATGTATACATTATTATAAGAAAGTCCTTCTATATTGCACAGCTTATAAACAAAGTGACTGTGTCTAGATCTAGGAATTGAATTATTCCCCTGTACTCATCCCTCATTAGGCAGTCATTGAATATATTGCCACTTTTGGCATGTATCTGTCCAGGCACATATAACATCTAGAACACCTACAGAGATACATTACTAAAAGGATACAAAGCCTAAACAACATGTCTTACATGGACCGATTCAAAGCTCAGTCACTATACTCAGTATCTTGGAGACTGCCAAGAGGTGACCTGTATCTGGCATACTCCACCCCATTACTGGTGGATTTACTGCACATATAAGTCAAATGGCATCAGAAATACTCAGTTTAGAGATCTACACATCTTCTGTAACATCAACTGAATGATTTGGAGGGACAGGTATACCTCACAGAGGATACCACTTTTCTGGAATGGACTCCCCATTCACATAAAACAAAGTTCACACCTGCCCATATTCAAGCATAACTTAGATCTATGGATGGGAAACAGAACATTTACCCCAGGACTGCCTCCTGTGCTACTAATGGACACAAGCAGATCCTGAATGCTTTATCCCATACACGGGTCCCCTCAAATTATCTATGGTATGATCCCAGTTATTCTCAGGGATAATAAATAATTATCAACCATGAGATGGGTACGGCCACTCTGCAACCAAATGGGATATGTTATTTTGAGCACAAAAAGGAACATTGTCTATGCTTTAAATGGACCACAACAGCAGCTAACCTAGTACTTACCTATGAATGTATGGACCTATAAAACAGGACAAAAAAGCTTATTAGAGCAACATCCAAAATTCATCAGCAAACAAAATAAGCTCTGAGCATCATTAAATGCATCACTCAGTCCTGGAAAATCAACCAAACCCAGTCTATCCACAACAAATAACTCCCAAAGCATTGCTTCACAGTTTAATTCACATCTTATAAATACAGTAAACCCCCAATACAAAACAAAACAACTACAAATCCACTTGTCCCACACTAATAATTGAAACTATAGCAGACCTTTCCACTCACTCCAGTGCTTACATCTACAATCAAAAATACCTACACACTCTTAGAACAACAACCACTGCTCCTGACCAACTTCTATCTGAATACTGCAGGTAGCCTTGCAGATCCTGTCTAAATTCAAATAAACTGCTCTAGCCAAGAAAAATATGCCCACATGGTATGGAACAAATCCTATATAATACGCCTCCATAAAGGCAGCTCATCAACTGAGCTCACAAACTATATGCCAATTGCTCTTCTCCCACCCTTATCCAAAATCTTGGAAAAAAATTATTCACTCTCAACTTACTACACGCATTACTTCTCATAACCATCTCTTTCCCTCACAATATGTTTTCAGACTCAATCATAGTGCAACCACTGCCCTTCTAATGTTCACAGATATAATAAATCACAATAGAAATTTAGGTCTTTTAACCTCAGCCCTAATTCTGTATCTATCCGAGGCATTCAACAAAGTCAGTCATCGAATTCTCCTAACTAAACTCTCTTCCTATGGGCTGTCACCCTTCTCACTTAAATGGTTTCTTAGTTATCTCAGTAATAGGTCCCAGGCAGCGAAATGGCAAGATGATTTCTACTCTAGCCTTCCTATACCCATTGGGGTCTCAAAAAGCTTAATCCTAAGACTACTACTACCACTGTTTAACTTATTTATCAACAATCTAAACACAGCAGCCAAACAGGCCATCGTAGTACAGTACATCAAATGACTACACTCTATTATGTGCTGCTCGGACACTACCCATGCTCCAAACACTCATGCAGAAATCTTTCTCCTCCTTAGAAGCTTAGCTTAGCAACTCACAACTCCTGATTCCAAAAACAAAAGAGACTAAACCACTACTGTTCACCCCCTAACTCTCTGTCCTTCCAAAAAACTATCATTAATATGTTGTAATCAAACAAGACCAATATAGGACTTATATCACACACCAGACTGTTTGATATGATTACAGATGACCACAATATATTGTAATCAAACAAGACCAATATAGGACTTATATCGCACACCAGACTACTTGATGTGATTACAGATGACCACAGTATATTGTAATCAAACAAGACCAATATAGGACTTATATCGCATACCAGACTACTTGATGTGATTACAGATGACCACAATATATTGTAATCAAGCAATACCAATATAGGACTTATATTGCACACCAGACTACTTGATGTGATTACAGATGACCACAATATATTGTAATCAAACAAGACCAATATAGGACATATATAGCACACCAGACTACTTGATGTAATTACAGATGACCACAATATATTGTAATCAAACAAGACCAATATAGGACTTATATCGCACACCAGACTACTTGATGTGATTACAGATGACCACAATATATTTTAATCAAACAAGACTAATAAAGGACTTATATCGCACACCAGACTACTTGATGTGATTACAGATGACCACAATATATTTTAATCAAACAAGACCAATATAGGACTTATATCGCACACCAGACTTCTTCATCTTCTTTCGGCTTTTTCCGGTTAGGGGTCGCCACAGAGGATCACCTGTCCACTCATGACTGGCAGTGGAGTTTTACAGTGTTGAGTTGCCAGCCCGGTGCCCAACCTTCCACAGAAGAGACACAAATGCACACAGTCACACCTAGGGCCAGTTTAGAGTGTCCAATCCACTTAAAGCATGTCTTTGGGATGTGGGAGGAAACCAGACCACCCGGAGGAAGCCAACATGACCACAGGGAGGACATGCAGACTCTGCACAGAAGGCACCCTAGCCAAGGATCGAACCGGAGTACCTCTTGCTGTGAGGCAGCAATGCTAATCACTGCACCACCATGGCTGCCCTATATCACACACCAGACTACTTGATGTGATTACAGATGACCACATTATATTGTAATCAAACAAGACTAATATAGGACTTATATCGCACACCAGACTACTTAATGTGATTACAGATGACCACAATATATTTTAATCAAACAAGACCAATATAGGACTTATATTGCACAGCAGACTACTTGATGTGATTACAGATGACCACAATATATTGTAATCAAACAAGACCAATATAGGACTTATATTGCATACCTGACTTCTTCTTCTTTTGGCTTTTCCCGGTTAGGGGTCCCCACAGCAGATCACCTGTCTCCTCGTGATTGGCAGTGGAGTTTTACAGTGTCGAGTTGCCAACCTGATGCCCAACCTTCCACAGAAGGCACACACATGCACACAGTCACACCTAGGGCCAATTTAGAGTGTCCAATCCACTTACAGCATATCTTTGGGATGTGGGAGGAAACCAGAGCACCTGGAGGAAACCCACACGATCACAGGGAGGACATGCAGACTTCACAAAGAAGGCACCCAAGCCAAGGATCAAATCAGAGAACCTCTTGCTGTGATGTTGCAATGCTAACCGCTGCACCACCGTGGCTAACCTATATCGCACACCAGACTACTTGATATGATTACACATGACCACAATATATTGTAATCAGACAAGACCAATATAGGACTTATATTGCACACCAGACTACTTGATGTGATTACAGATGACCACAATATATTGTAATCAGACAAGACCAATATAGGACTTATATCGCACACCAGACTACTTGATGTGATTACAGATGACCACAATATATTGTAATCAAACAAGACCAATATAGGACTTATATCGCACACCAGACTACTTGATGTGATTACAGATGACCACAATATATTGTAATCAAACAAGACCAATATAGGACTTATATCACACATCAGACTACTTGATGCGATTACAGATGATGGGTCTATATTATAACATCGAAGTTCAAAAACTTTGAATGTTATAATATCAAACCATTTAGTGCGAAAGCTGAGAATAGCGAAGCCTCGGAACATCGAAATTTTACCTAGGGTAAGATTTTGGTGGTTCGTGGCTTCGCTATTTACAGCAATGTGGTGCAATGGTTACGGACTGGGTTTAGGGAAGTGAGTGAACGGAGGTTACAGATTGGGTTCAGGTAAGTGTGGTGTGATGGTTACGGACTGGGTTAAGGTAAGTGAGCGAACAGACTGGGTTAAGGTGAGTGTGCGTTAGTTAGGGACTTTAGGGTTTGTGCGCGGGTGAGGTGAGTGTGTGGTATTGTCAGACTTTAGGGCTAGGGGTGGGTTAAGTGAGTTAGGGTTAGGGCGCGGGTCAGGTAAATGTGCGATTGTGTGGACGTGAGGGTTAGGGTGGGGTAGGTGAGTTAGGGTTAGGGAGCGGGTAAGGTGAGTGTGCGATAGATGGGGACCTTAGGGTTAGGGTTGGGTTAAGGTAAGTGGGTAGCTAGTGGTGTATGTCTGGTTTAGTGTAGGGTTTTGTGAAGTGTATGTGTGTGGATTATTTATTTTGGTGTGCTTGAGTTGTATGTATGTTTGTCGGAACAGCAAATTTTTTCCCTGGGAAAAAAATTGCTATTCTGACTGTTCGGTTTTCTGGTGTTTCGATTGAATGGGGTCGATATTATGACATTCAGTATTTTTAGACTTCGATGTTATAATATAGACCCACAGATGAGCACCTGGAATTTGATCTCCACCTTCAGCAAGCCATAAAGAAGACACACCAAATGCTAAGCTGCCTCTGTAGAGCAAAACATACCTTAGTGACTGTGCTAAACAAAACATAACCATTTCTTTCCTACTGTCCACCTTATTTATGTGACTCTCCTATCATAACCAATCTCAATTCCTCTATATCAGCCAAACAAAAACAATGTTACAAAAATGTACCACTCAACAATGTAGAGAACATCAATACCTCTCTGTAAAATAATTAAACTGGCTCAAACTAAATAAGTTTCTGTTCTACTTATAATTAATTACAGCCTTCAAAGTATTACACATCGTTGAAAAATTCTCATTTCTTCACTCCATCATTCAACCTTACACTACTAAGAAACCTCTGTATTCCACTGATAAAGCATTGCTCTCCATATCTAAACCTAACAACAACGCAGGATACTCCCTGTATTCACACTGCATTGCTATTAGCTGGAATACCATCCCACTACACTTAAGGACAGTCTGCAAACTGAAAGACTTTAAATGACAACTGAAACAACACCAAATAGATAAATGGTTCTGTACCTACATCACTGCTGGTTAAATCTGAGATAATATAGCTATGTGAATTATTGATATAACTCAAAGATGCAAAAAAATGAATGTATTATTATAACTATACGCTCCTATATTATCTCATCTCCTTTATCTTCATTGTGCCTTCATCTTATCTTCCTGTGTCCTAGAGATTGAACATGTCTTTATAGTAACAAATACTCTTTTGTAAAACCTGACAATCTATTTATATTAATGATATCGTACTACATATACCTCCCTGTATTAAGAAATAATATTCACATACAACTAGTATTTTAATCAAAACTGTTTTAAATTACTTAACTGATGGCAAGGATATTTGAATAATGGAAATGTTGCTCCTGAATGAAACTGACTTCAAACAATGAAATAATGCAAATGATGCCCATTATGTCTGCATAATGGAGCTTTTCTCCCTGGCCTCCACTGAAGAAGGGCATTGCCCAATCAAACTTTCCCAGTAAATAAATAAAAAAGTAACGAAATAAATAAAACTCAGGGCAGCCGCAGTGGTGCAGCGGTTAGTGTTGTCGCCTCACAGCAAGTGGTTCTCCAATTCGATCCTCGGCTGCGGTGTCTTCTGTGCGGAGTCTGTATGTCCTCCCTGTGGTCGCGTGGGTTTCCTCCGGGTGCTCCAGCTTCCTCCCACATCCCATAGACATGCTGTAGGTGGATTGAATGCCCTAAATTGGCCCCAGGTGTGAGTGTGTGCATGTGTGTGCCTTCTGTGGAAGGCTGGGCGTCAGGCTGGCAACTTGACACCGTAAAACTCCACTGCCAATCATGAGCGGACAGGTGATCCACTGTGGCGACCCCTAACCGGGAAAAAGCCGGAAGAAGAAGAAGATTAGTTATAAAAACATGTGAGAAATAGAACAGATAAAGTAATCAGATTAGCTGCTGATAGAGATAAGGTCATTTACAGTAACACTTATGTTGCAGGAGGGAAGAGAGAAGGAGATAAAATGTTGAAAATGAGGAAAATATGAAGAGGTGAGGAGGGAAAGGATAAGGTATAATAAGATTGAATACCATTGTTGTAGGTACAGTTTACATAAATGGAGGTAGTAGAAACATTAGGGAACAGTGCATACTATAGGAAAAGAGCAACTGATTTGTTAGTAAAAATTAAAGTCCTTTGCACATATGTTTGAGGAACCATTAGCTCTGTGGTGATAGAATAGATCTAGGTGGGTGGAGTCTTTCATTATTAGAAATGCCAACTGTAGATCACTATGGAGGACTCTATAGGAAACTGAATACTGATAGAGGCATAACTAAGGTACTTGAGGCCTATGACTTTTTTGGTTCCAGTTGAGTAATGTGTTCTCATATGGTGAATATAATATTCAATAATAGGGTTGATAAGAGACAAATACAGTGAAATGCCCTTGGTTATCAGTTAGGCCAAACAGAAGGCTTTTTTAACTGGAGTAGAGACATGATGATTAAAGGACAAGGAATCATGCACAAGAATAGCTAGATCTCTAATGACAGTGTCATTCTTAAGACGTGTGTCATCTATGTCGTATGATTAAGAATTATTTATTTTACTAAAGTGGGCTATACTGTGCATTTTGGTATTTAGTTTAGAGGCCATTACCTTTTAACAATTGTTTGCATAGTCTAGCCTTTCCTGAAGTACCTTTACTTCTGTAAGCGAGTGAATGTTCAAATAACAACCACTTGTACACAGCTTTTAGCATATTTTGTTATCCAAAAACCTAAGATATTGATGTATAGATCACAGAAGTAAATGCCAAATAAAAAAGGACCCAGTACAAAGACCTGTTAAACCTCACTTCTGACATTTTTATGCAACTCTAAAAATGCATTCAGTCCAGTAACAAATTTGCTATCCATGTCACTACATATGGGTTGAGGTTTATCTGCCTCAGTCTATTTTCTGTTTTTGCATGAGGATTACCTTAGCACGGTCAAAATATGTAGTGTACTGCATAGCTACCAACAACTAATTCAGTTACCCCTTCTAAAATTGTTTACAGAGTTAAGAAGGCATAGCCTGCCTTTGACAATTCCAAGTTGATGTGGATGTAGGGCTTAGAAGGTCTATATTACATAGTCGAAGTTCCGTAACTTCAACGACCATATGTACGAACACATATGTCCGAAGTTACAGAACTTCAAGTATGTATAAAAAAAATAAAAAAAAGGGAAAATAAAATAAAAGGTTATATGCAGGGGGGAAAGCCCCCCTGCACCCCCCCCCACTCATTAAATATACCAACTCCGAGGTCGCGCTACAGTGCAGCAAAGGGAAAGTTTTCTTTACTGCACTGTAGCGTGACCTTGGAGTTGCTATATTTAAAGAGCGGGGGGTGTGGGGGGTGCATGGGGGCTTGCCCCCCCCTCAGCTTACAACCCTCAGGTATGTTCTTTTTTCTTTTTTCCAATAGAAGTATGACAACTTCAAACTTATGGTTTCGACCATATCACGTTCGAAGTTGCCATACTTTGACTATGTAATATAGACCAGGCGTAGACATTATTATTGCCTAGATTTATAAAGTTAGAAAAAAATATGTTCCATGGCTTAACAAATAACGTTGGTAAGACTGATGGATCTGTAATTACCAGAGCCACTGCAAAATTCATGTTCAAAGGTTTAATAGAGGCTCTATTTAGCCATATTTGGTACTAATTATCAAGTTTTCTAGTATATTATCAGGTCTTATGGACAAACAGTACTTTGGCTTGGAAAGGCCTGCTTATAAATTCCTCCATGGTGATCTTTGGGTGAGATCAGGGACTGAGGCATCAAGGAAGCATTTATTATTGTTGTTGAGGTGATGTTTTGAATCAGTTCTGAGTAATAAAGGTTGTTTTTTCTTACCTTTCTATCATAGTTGAAGGATTTATAATTATTTTGGTATCAGTGGTCATTTTGAGTACATAATTAGCTCTGTGTTTTCTGACTATCGCCTTTATTTCTTTGTTAGAATGTTTGAGTTCCCTTTTAAAGTGGGGAGTATGCAACTACCAGTAATGATTTAGAACTTTATTCCTTTGTTGTAGAGTGTATGTACACTAGTATTCTACCATAAAAATTTGTTTTTACATTTTTCCTAGCATTTTGTAGGGTAGGTATTGATTTTCTATGTTTCTGTTTTGCGGAGAGTAGAAGTCAGCAGTAAAAGCCTTGTTTCTATACATTGGGTCAGACTGAGTAAGGTCAAAGAGGAAATTATTTTGATCACTTAGTAGTTGCCAGTTTGCTTAACAGAAGTCCATGAATACTGATGCATTTGTTTATAGCGTATCCCCAACCACATATGTGAAAATATCTAATATGTGATCTCATTTAACAATGGAAGATAATGCCTGCAGAGTCATCCAGGAGGGGCAATATTAGTAAGTAATAGATCCAGAACACTGTTTCCTCTTGTAAGGATATTTATGATTGGTTCAATGTAGTTCATATTTAAATAATCGTGGAAGCATTGTACATGCTTTCTGCTAGTAGTGTGAGTCAGTTTATTGCAAGGTAATTAATATCACCTAGAATAAATGTGTTTGAGTTTATAAAGATATTGATTATGGTATTATCGTAGCTATTGTGATCAGTAGATGACATGGAAGGAGATCTATATCTGGCTATGACTGGGTTTGTAAGTATATTGGTGATGGTATTATTGAAAAGGACAAGGAAATGTATAATGTTGGTAATCACAATAACAAAAGCTGCAGTATTTGAAAAATAAAGTATCTTATATAGATGTACTGTAGCAACAAATGAGCAACAGACAGTTTTAAAATGAGACGGCTCCTACAAAATATTATACATCGACAGATAATGTCATGGCATTAGAAGGAAAACTAAGTAGAGGTTTTGGTGAATAAGAGAGAATCCTATGACTATCAATTTTCTGTTACGCATTTGCAGTGTGATTTTTTGGTAAGGTGAAATTTGGATTGTTTTCAGAAATGAGAGATAGTCAATTTTACATAGCTCTGCAGTTCAAGTCATGCATTCCAGATAACAGAAGTGATTATAGAAAAGCCTTTCTAAGCTACCAAAATATGATAAAGGGTTCTAATCAACTGCAATGACCCTTAAGTTTCTAAGTGATTAATCACAGAAGTACATTGATAGACTAATTATAAGAGAGGGATAGTAGGAGTCACATAGTATCTTAAAGGTAAAGGAATAAAGCAGGAAGCAGAACTTTCAGTAATGGCTATTTGTTTTTTTTTTTGGGGGTTGGATCAAGTAGAAGTGATATTCATTATTAGGAGTGAGATGAATAAACATCAGTAATTTTGTTTCCTGTTTACAGAAGAGGAAAATTATTTGGGCAGAGTGGGGATGAGGACACTAAAGGCTATTGCATTTCTTGCTACAGGCGTTAAGAGGCTGACAATTTTGTAAGCAGTTAAGTTCACTGAATACCTTTAGTGACTAAGATGCTCTTTGAGAGTGAAAGGCTGTTACTTCATCAATAGCAATGTCTAAATATCTCGCTTGCCTACAAAAGGAACTGTAGATCCAGATGGATCTTTAATTATGAGTGGTAATAGTCAGTGGAGTATTTTTATTGTCACAAGCATTATAACATTAGTTTTCTGACAGTTGATCTGTTTTAGAGATATAGCCAATTCCATACAATTATCCTGTAGCTGGTTTTGAAGTAACCGGTTATATTTATTTGAAATGATAAGTACAATGTTGTCAGCATAAAGGAGGACAACCAGATGATAAAGGTTGGTGGGAAGATCATTGATAAAAAAAGAAAAGCGTACAGGTCCAAGAACAAATCTCTGTGGCTCACCATTTATTGAGTTTACCAATGGGGAGAAGTAGCTGCCAGAAGTAAAAAATGAATGTTTTATTTAATAGTTTCTGAATCATGAACATATATTTTTGGAGAATCCAAGTGAGTTGTGCTTAGCAAGCAATAAATTGTGGTGGTCAGTCTTGTTTTTTAAGGTCAAGAAAGAATGTTTCTAGAGGTAAATTCTTTTACATGACTGAGATAATGTTTTTCAGTGAGTAGATACTTGTAATAGTGGGTGTGTAAGTTCATGTTGCTTATAGGAAAAAGTAAGAAGGGTCTCTACTAGAAACACCTGGAAGTATATACCTGTAAACCCAATTAGTCTAATTCAAAAAATTATGGAATGCAGCTAAATCCCCAGCAGTTTGGTTTAGTCAAAGTAAGGTCGTGTCAACTTAGTGTAGTAAAACTCTTTCAGAAGGTCACAGAGAGAGTGCATAGTAGTCATTTGTTTCACGTCTCTTATCTGGTCTAGCCAATTCATTTTCCTCATTCGCCATGCATACTGGTATTGTGAAAAACCTGAGAGATCTAAAGGTAGACCCTTACATGGTAAGGTGGATAACAAATTGGCTGAAAGATAAAACCCACACAGTTATAGTGGCAGGTGTCTCCTGTGGAAGTACGAAAGTAATTAGCAATGTACTTCAGTGACTACAGTCACTTTTTACTTAGTTTGTAAAGGAGCAAACAGCACCAATCACAATAAAAATGCAAACTAGGTATGTACCACTGTTCCAATCACTGTTACTGAATGTGATCTGTTTATCTGATCTTAGAATATTGCCTTCATTGTAATTTACATGGCTTTTTATTTGGAAAATAAAATATGCTAGCTATTGATCCCTACCATGAACCAGGATAAGTATACCACCCACCTCAATTTGCTGGATTCCCTTGCCATATAGCCCAGCACCTTATCCATGGGAAATTTCAACTATCCTTCCACAGACTGGGAGACATAGATAAGCAAAAGCACACTCACCCAGAAGTTTCTGGACTTTGTTAACACAAATGCACTGGAACAGATAGTATGCATCCCCATTAGGGGCTCTAATATTCTGGACATAGTACTCACCAACATGAGGGGTCACTGTACTTCCCCATATTGGTTGCCCTGCCTGGTTAGGTCAGACCACAAATCAGTCTTGTTTGAAGTAACTACTGGAACTGACATGCTCACAGGACAAAAAGTATAACTAACTTCACCAAAGCTAACTACAACCTACTAAGTGATGGTATAAAAAGCTTCATACCACCTGCAATCACAGACATCAATGATCACTATACAGAAATGTATGCAAATGCCCCGTGCAAACACTTAAGTGACTGCATAAACTCTGCTGTAGCTGACCGGCTCAAAACCAGGTCTTCCCTTAAAAACAAGCCATCATGGTGGACTTCAAGTGTAAACAGAATATATAACAAGAGGAAGAAACTGTTGTCAAAGCAAGAGGGATATCACTCTGCAGAGGAAGAGTTCCCTCCTACGCCTAAACAAGAAAATCAGAAAACCTGCAAGGTCTTCTAAAGGAAATTACAAAACTAAAATCACATCCCTAGCCAAGAATAATCATAAGGCATTCTTTAACTACATTGAAGTCTAAAAGTGAATGCCTAGCTATGTGCTGAACCGGTTGTAGATGAAATCATTCATACTACACCAGAAGATGTTGCCAACCTGCTAACTGACAGATTCAGTGCAAATTTCACCCCACCTGTCCCCACCTACCACAGTTCAAAGCATGTGTGATACCAGCCCCTCTGCCTATTATCTCTAGAGAACAGCTCATCTCTGTGCTCGCCAAGGCCAAAAAACATAGTCGTTGTTTACTAAACAATCTAAAACAAGACCTAGTGGACCCACTTTCTATTTAATCATAGCTTGAGAACTGGCTATGTTCCTGCAAAATGGAAAAGAGCAACAGTAATACCCCTGCACAAAATGGGGCCATCAACTGGCCCTGGGAACTACAGACCCATAAGTCTAGCCAACCTCATCTGCAAGGTCATGGAAAGAATTATCATGGACCTTAGCAACAAGGATATAGGTGACCTCCAAACATTGGCCTCAACCCAGTCTGGCTTTGTTAAGGGTAGATCATGCTTATTAAGCTGGTAGACATCTTTGAGAATGTCACCAAAGCCATGGGCAAAGGTAAGACAGTGCACACAGCCTATGTCAATCTTGCCAAGGCTTTCAACACAATTCCCCACTGCAGCATCATTGGGAAACTCTACCAGCTAGAGATTAACCCTTATGTTACTAGATCTGTAGCCAACTGGCTCACTGACAGAACACACACTGTCAAAATTGGTGACTCCACCTCTATCAATAGACTCATCACCAGTGGAGTACCACAGAGGTCTGTGCTGGGCTCCTTACTGTTTGACATCTATTTCTCAGAGGTTCAGACCAAAGTAGGTAGCCTCTAGCTCACCACATTTGCTGATGATTGCAAACTGGGAGCAATCACTGAGTCCCCTAACAATGTCAACATATTACAAGAAGGCCTAACACAAATAAATGATTGGTGCTAAAGCCATGGTCTAAAACTAAATGCAAAAAATGTATTATTATTCCATTGGCAAAACAGAATTCCCTAAAAAATTACAATATTGACAGCACCACCCTGAGTTCCAACTCAGTGGTGCAAGACTTGGGAACGCATGTTGATAGCAATCTGAATTTTGGATCACCAAGTTTCCACAGTGATAAGGAAATCCTTCTACATAGTGCACCTCATAAGCACTGGCATAGCATCCAGGTCAAGGGATGTTATAACTCCACTGTACTTGACCCTCATCAGACCACTAATATAGCAATAACCCACGCCTGGGTGTGGGTAATGCTGGATTTACCCACAGTTGGTGTGGTTTGGTCCTGAGGCCGAAGCCCGAGGGACCAAACAAAGCCAACCGTGGGTAAATCCAGTATTACCCACACCCAGAAGTGGTTATTATTATAATGACATTATTTAAGAAAAAAAATAATTACTTTTCTTAAATAATGGCATTGTATAATGCCTCCTTGCTGCCCTTCCGCAGCTGTCTGGTATTCCGCGGCAGTTCTGATATATTGCGCATGTGAATGCCTACGCAGTACATCAGAGCTGTGGGCAAAAGCAATGGAGAAAGCAAGATCTCCATTGCTTTTTACTGTTTCGCTATGTTAAATGGGTTTAACATAGCGAGACAGCTTTTAAAAAAGCAACGGAGAATCTCCGTTGCTTATTTTAAAGCTGTCTCGCTATGTTAAACCCATTTAACATAGCAAGACAGGTTTAAAAAAAAAAAGCAACAGAGAAAGCAAGATCTCCATTGCTTTTTACACACTGTGTCACTATGTTAAAGGAGTTTAAAATAGCGAGACAGCTTTAAAAAAAGCAACGGAGATCTCCATTGCTTTTTTTAAACCTGTGTCACTATGTTAAACTCCTTTAACATAGCGAGACAGTGTTTTAAAAAAGACTTATACTAATGGAAAAAGTCCGGGCGACCGGACCTTTTTCCATTAGTATAAGTTGATTTACAACATGCATGCTGGCCAATCAGCATGCACGTTTTGGAATATTAATGGGGGGGTCATGGTATAATAGAGTATAATGCATGCTTTTTCATGTATGTCACCAGACACAGCAGCTGGAGAGACATCAGAAGTTTATCACTAAGGAAATGCAGGAACTTCAAACCATGGCCTATGTGGACAGGCTGAAAGCTCTGTCACCTTACTCTGTATCTTATAGGCTGCTGAGAACTGACTTGAGCCTGGCCTATTGGGCAATCTCCATCCCTGCCCTAATGGAAATGCTGCACATCTGCAAGTCGAATGGCACAGGATTCACTCACTTTAGGGATCTCAACCTAACTTGTGACATTAACCGAACATGCTGAAGAGACAGATATGTCCCAGAGACTGCCACTTCTCTGAAATTGACTTCATATTCACATAAAAATAGAGCTCCTCACTGACCCTATTTAAACATAACCTAGATAATTGGATGGGAGACCATAAATTCACCCCTGGGGTGGCACCCATGTCCTTCATTGTTGATCACATACCTGCTGTTTTTATAAATTAGTTCTGAGAACTACCCAAATAGAACAAAATGGGGACACTTGGGATTAACATGGTTTGGTTTGTAAAGGCACTAGTGCTGCTAATATAGTAACAGCCTATGAACCTAAGAACCTATGAACTTATTCCTTACATGTATAACTTAGATCTGACGAAGCTCTGACAAGGGTGAAGGTGCTCATCTTTTCTTTTTACTTCATAAACCGTGGGTTAAACAAGCAATACCAGTCTGAGTCCTGTTTTCTTGTTTTTAATAAGAATACACAGTGATCTTTATCATGGGTCTTACATTAGTATTTATAACAATAGTCTATTTTAGCAAGTTGAATGCTGATATCATTCCTGTACAGTTATTTTTCCATTTTTCTTGATATATAGATAGATAGAGGGATAGATAAATAGAGCTCCGAGTGTTTATGTGTGTGTGTGTGTGTGTGTGTGTGTGTGTGTGTGTGTGTGTGTATACATATATATATATATATATATATATATATATATATATATATATATATATATATATGGGATCTGGACACATGCTCGACTAGTACATGTCCGAATCACATAAAATCTAACACATATACACGAAAGCGCTTAACATCGACAAGCGCTTCCATGTATGTGTGTCTGTTTCGTAGATCGGACTACAGTGCAGGTAAGGGAAAATTCCCTTTTCCCCACTGTAGTGTGATCTCGGAGTGAGAATAATAAAGTAGGGGGTGTGTGGGGGGTGCAGGTTGGCAAAGCCCCCCCTGCAGAACGTAGATTTTTTTTTTGAACTACACATACATGGAAGCACTTTTCGATGTTAAGCGCTTTTGTGTATGTGTGTTTGATGTTTTGTGATTCAGACATATGCTAGTCGAGCATGTGTCCTAGACCCATATATATATATATATATATATATATATATATATATATATATATATACAAACACACACACACACACACACACACACACACACACACACACACACACACACACACACACACACTTTTCTTATATGTATATAACATGTGTGTGTGACATGGGTTCCTATTACGTGATCGAATGCTGGAAATAGTGAATGCTCATTTGTCGAACCCAAATGCACGAAACCACAAAATATCGAAGGAACGGATCAGTGAATTTTTTCCCATGGGAAAAAATTCCCTGGGCCATTCTCTGGACTTTGCTGTTTTCTTCACTGTGGTGCAATCTCACAGTTGGTATATTTAAGGTGGGGGGTGTGGGGTGCACAGCCCCCCACTTTATGTTGCCTGTACATTTTTTTTTTTTTTTTGGATCAGCAATTTTTTTTCCCTGGGAAAAAATTTGCTGATCCATTCCTTCGACATTTTGTGATTTTGTGCATTTGGGTTCGATTATAGATTATTCGCTATTTCTAGCTTTTGATCATATAACATGAACCCGTGTGTGACTTACCCACTTATGAATTAAAACATGAATAAACAACTTTCACAAACTGATTGTAGTGTTTTGGACAGAATATCTAAAAGCAAATACTTTAACTTTTAAAACAGCCATAATGAAAAGTTATCATTAACTGTATTTTTGCATTAAAAAAAAAACATAACTCAAATGAATGGATGGGAGGGTAGAGCCAACATTTGTGGATTCCTTTTACATTAACATGCCTTGCTGTGGCTGTTTAATAAGGAACTCAGACTGCTACATTTTTTTCTTTCAAAGAAATCCAAGAAAAGTCTTAAAAATGCTTAGTTTCCTTGTGAAAATACAAGCCTGCCAAGCAGATGTGATCAACATATCAACTAATGATAACAATTTTGATTTCTACATCAGGACAAAATGGTATAACACAAAAAAGGAAGGGAAGGGGAATACAAAGAAATGCGTACAGATTCGTCTTAAAGTTATTTTCAAAAACATGCTGAAATTAAAAAGTGATCAAAATGTAACGTAAACTGAACTGTAATAACCTTAACCAGAAGTTTGCAATCTGCCTCCGGTTTCTGATAAAGCAATGACATTTACTGAATTAAAGATTTCAATATGCTCTAGATTATTAAATACTGCATTTATGGTTTATTTAGCAGTACAAGTACCCCTTAAAATTTCGCAGTTCCTAACCCTTGATTTTGGTAGTGTTAACCTGCTGGTGAGAGAGCAATTGAATATATTATGTGTCAAACTTTAACAGTACAGCTGAACGTATATTATAATTTATACATTGTATCAACCTCCAATTAGAAACTAGCATGCTATGGAAAGTGAGACCATAAGCAACACTGTAATTAAAAATCATGCTATGGTTTGAAGGTAAATGCGTTCTCTGGCACAATCTTCTCATCTTCTGACTAAGCTATCTACAATATTTGATACAATGCTGTCCCCAAGTGCTGAATTGCTGAAATACAGCTGTCAAGTTTCTGTTGTTTATTACATAGCGGTTTCTAAAATACATTGTGTTCACTCTTCTTAAAATAATCTACTTGAAAATGACAAATGGCAGATTATAATTTGCAGCAGCTGACAACTGAGTAGGGAAATCACAGAATACAGAAACTGCAACAATTATTTATTTTACAGCTCAAGTCTTTTCAAATACTGATGCCTGGTCACTTTGGTGGACTGTAACTTGTGCTTTCCAAATCTCCACATACCTATTTGATGATGATTTATGCATGCAAAGCCTATGCTCAACCATCTCTACTACCACCCACATGAAATTTTCAGCTCTTGTATAATTTATACACTGTATCAAGTTCCAGTTAGAAACATGCATGCTATGGAAAGTGAAAGTGTACGCAGCAGTGTAATTCATGCATATTCTTCTTATTTTCCTGGCTAAAATAATCCTCATGTTCACTGATTGTTTTCAATAAAGATATGGGGCTTTGCATCATGTTAAAAACTAGGAATTTTTCTAAAATATATTCCTTATCTACTCAGTTTTCACGTAGGCTCTGCATCCTATAAGTGTTCCATATATCTTTATCAAGTTTCTTATAGAACACATTTACCATTTACATCACACACACACACCCACAGTGCTACTAAACTGTGATATCACCCTAACGCATCGCGCACTGTCATTTGTGACAGATCAGGCAGCCATATGCAACAGTCCTAAAACAGGTGACTGAGCAGAACCCATAAATGACACTGAAGGGTATTATCAAGCCAATGTCTATCCAATCATCTCACTTTTCAGCTAAACTAACTGTTGTATGTCTTTATTCATTTGGTTCAGTCAAGATGAAGCTTTACATATATTGTAGCATTATATTCATTCTTTACACAATATTTCATCAATATATGCTTCAACAATGAATGTACTGGTCCTGTAATAGAGTTTGCACAAATAAGGAATGTGCTGGCACTCAAACAGGGTATACATGCATAAGAAATGTGCTAGTTCTGGAACATGGCATGCATGGCACTTTCCTTGTATATGCATGCCACTTTTCAGGAATGTACTATGCATGTACAAGGAAAGTGCTGTTACTATAATATAGTATGCACAGATGGGGATTGCAGTGGTTCTGGAACAGGGTCTTCAAATATAAGAAATGTGTTGGCACTGGAACATAATGCTGTTCTACAATTATTGTGCTGATTATAGACTACAGTATACATACATGTGAGATGTGCAAATTCTGGAACAAAGTATTCTTGTACAAGGACTATATAAGGAATGTGCTGGTACTGAACAAGTGTTTGAAGACGAAGGAATTTCACCGAACATGAATTTCACATTTGAATATTCACATTTAATAAATTTAAATAAATAAACAATAAATGATATGTCACTTCCACCAGACAGCAATATGTGTGTGTGTGTGTGTGTGTGTGTGTGTGTGTGTGTGTGTGTGTGTGTGTGTGTGTGTGTCTGTGTGTGTATGTATATATATATATATATATATATATATATATATAGATAGATAGATACATACATACACTTACATATATACACACATACATACCGATATATAGATTTACAGACACACACACACACACACACACACACACACACACACACACACACACACACACACACACACACACACACACACACACACACACCCCAATTCTGATGTTGCACTAACTTAGAAAAGAGGAGAAAATGTAGACATGCTGTCATGCAAACACAGTAGCGATCTTCCAGTTACAGCTTTCTAAGCAACAATTAATTGAACATTGATAAACAGTAGGTTCCCCCTTCAGAAGACTGGAATAAACACAGACAGGAATAAAGGTGAAATGAGGGGGTGTAGTGGCTTCATAAACATTAGACTGAAGTATACAGAATGACAGAGGAACCAACTAATGTTGTCACAGATGCACAGGGATGGTAGTGTGAGATGGAAGTGCGTGTGATAAGGGAGATACTAATACAAGATTAGGAGAAAGAAAAATGTGACAATGGAGAAAGTATCAGAGTGCAGAAATTAAAATAATAATTGCGGTAATAGCATAACAGATTGTGCATAAAATGTTTTAAAAAAAACAAAACATATCATACATCAGCCATAGGCTGGTATAAAATATGAGCAGGGCCAGATCCAGCACTAGGCAACCTAAGCAACTGCCAAGGCCCCTGCTGACAAGGGGGACCGGACACAACATTAATTAAATAAAAAAGGAAAAAGTTTTCTTACCTTAATTAATGGCAACATGCTGTTGATTTAAAATTTAAAACAAATGTTCCTGTTTTGCCCATGATTACTGTTCATGTCCTGCTGTTTCCTGCTTTCAGCCAATGAAACAGGAGCAAGAATGTACACAGAGATGGCGTAAGATTTAATTTCAAAACACAGCAGGAGTGCAGTATGTACACTGATTTTACTTTCAATGGCTGGTGTTCATCAAAGTGTGTGTGTGTGTGTGTGTGTGTGTGTGTGTGTGTGTGTGTGTGTGTGTGTGTGTGTGTGTGTGTGTGTGTGTGTAAGTGTAAATGTAAGATGCCCCACTTAGTTACAGGGTTTGTTAAGAGTTAAAATCCATACCTTAGGTACAGGGACTAAAAGCCTTAATCCAACTTCTTCTTCTTCTTTCGGCTTTTGGTCGCCACAGCGGATCACCTGTTTCCATTTCTTCCTGTCCTCTGCATATTCCTCCGTCACACCAACCACCTGCATGTCCTCTCTCACCACATACATAAACATTATCTTAGGCCTTCCTCTTTTCCTCTTACCTGGCAGTTCCATCCTTAGCATCCTTTTCCCAATACAGCCAGCATCCCTCCTCAGCACATGTCCAAACCAATGCAATCTCGCCTCTCTGACTTTGTCTCCAAACCGTCCAACCTGAACTGACCCTATAATATACTGATTCCTAATCCTGTCCATCCTTGTCACACCCAATGCAAATCTTAACATCTTTAACTCTGCCACTTAAAGCTCTGACTCCTGCCTTTTCATCAATGCCACTGTCTCCAACCCATACAACATAGCTGGTCTCACTACCCTCTTGCAGACCTTCCCTTTCACTGTCTGTCAGAAATCATTCCTGACATTCTTCTCCACCCATTCCACCCTGCCTTTACTCTCTTCTTCAACTCTCTTCCACACTCACCATTACTCTGAACTGTTGATCCCAAGTACTTAAACTCATCCACCTTCACCAGCTCTACTCCCTGCATCCTCACCATTCCTCTATCCTCCCTCTCATTCACACACATATACTCTGTCTTAGTCCTGCTGACCTTCATTCTTCTCCTCTCTAGAGCATATCTCCACCTCTCCAGGGTCTCCTCAACCTAGTCCCTACTCTCACTACAGATCACAATGTCATCTGCAAACATCATAGTCCATGGGGCCTCCTGTCTGATCTCGTCTGTCAACCTGTCCACCACCATTGCAAATAAGAAAGGGCTCAGAGCTGATCCTTGATGTAATCCCACCTCCACCTTAAACGGATCTGTCACTCCCACTGCAGACTTCACCACTGTCACACTACCCTTGTACATATCCTGTACCACTCTTACATACTTCTCTGCCACTCCTGACTTCCTCATACAATACCACAACTCCTCTCTAGGCACCCTATCATATGCTTTCTCCAAGTCCACAAAGACACAATGCAACTCCTTCTGACCTTCTCTATATTTCTCCATCAACACTCTCAGAGCAAACACTGCATCTGTAGTGCTCTTTCATGGCATGAAACCATACTGCTGATCGCTAATCATCACCTCCCTTCTTAACCTAGCTTCCACTACTCTTTCCCATAACTTCTGATCAGTTTTATCCCTCTGTAGTTACTACAACTCTGCACATCACCCTTATTCTTAAAAATAGGTACCAAAACACTTTTTCTCCACTCCTCAGGCATCCTCTGACTTTCTAAGATTTTATTAAACAATCTGGTTAAAATCTCCACTGCCATTTCTCCTAAGCACCTCCATGTTTCCACTGATATGTCATCTGGACCAACAGCCTTTCCATTCTTCATTCTCTTCCTAGCTGTCCATACTTCCTCCTTGGTAATTTGTTTCACTTCCTGATTCACTATCCCCACATCATCCAACCTTCTCTCTCTCTCATTCTCTTCATTCATCAGCCCCATTCAAAAACATTCATTCAAAAGCCTTAATCCAGATATCAGACCCAATTACTTAAGGGGGTATTCAAGAGCTGGTATATGCAAAATCTGTTGTTCTGTTAACTTACTAGTCTACTAGTCTGACAGAGAAGACATAGGAAGGTAAAAAATGATGTGTATGTGTCCTGTATGCATGTAACCCTTCCCCCCAAATAAACAGTACGCTATATGCAGTAATATTTCTGATTTTTTTTTTTTTTTTTTTTTTTAGGACTTGCAGGTTATTTAACAAAACCTACTGCTACAGCAGTTATATTGTCTGTAATGGTTTTGTTTTACAAATTCATTAATAGGCCTGGGTTTATAATATAGACTAAACACACTGCATTTTAGTAGTCTACGCATGTTGTATTTAATTAATATATTTTGCAGTACCTTCTTTAGGCCTTCAGCAAATGCAAAGGGTTTGACATTTGTCAGGTCATACAGTCTGCATTATTTAGGGTGACGACCAAACCCGTTTGATCTTCAGCATCCCTTATGTAATCATTTAACCAGACAATCCTTTGGAGCAATTGGGAATTTGTGCTAGGCTTCTTACTTGTCCCCAGGACTGCATGCCAGGTAACTATGACCCTGTTGACATTGCTTGCCAGACATTTCCTATTGCATAGCTGATCTGATTCAGGAAATGTTATGGCAATATCACCAGCACGCTATTTTATAATACAACCCAAGCAATTTATTCTTCAAGGGCAGCATGCACTGCATTTGTAGATGAAGCACTGAAATATAAAGTTGTTTCCCAGCAACAACCTCTGCATTAGTAATAGTTCTCTTTAATGTAGAATTATTCAGATGACTTTTACTTCAGCAGAGATTGTGCATATTGACATATATTATCAAGTAGTTAATATTTCTTATGCTCTCATAAATACTTATTAATATATATTTGTAGTACTTTCATTAGGGCCTCCAGCAAATGCAAAGGGTTTGAGATTTGTCAGGTCATAAAGTCTACATTATTTACAGTGATGACCAAATCGTGTTACACATGGCTGGATATTATGGTACGATGATAGCATTATTTACAGTGATGACCAAACCGTGTTACACATAGCTGGATATTATGGTATGATGATAGTGATCTCTTTATACAATTTCATGTAGTTCATCCAAAGCTACCAGTAAAGTACATGTTATTTATTACTCATAATAATAAGGCGTGCATACCATCAACAAAGTGGCTATAACTGTTGGTGGTGGTAGGGGGCTCTCAGTGGATGAAATTACCTTATGTTCTCATCTGGTCATTTTTAAACAGTGTTTAATCTGGCTTTGCAGGACTAGTGTGTGTGTGTGAGTGTGTGTGTGTGTGTGTGTGTGTGTGTGTGTGTGTGTGTGTGTGTGTGTGTGTGTGTGTGTGTGTGTGTGTGTGTGTGTGTGTGTGTGTGTGTGTGTGTGTGTGTGTGTGTGCACGCGCGCGCATGCATGTGAATGTGTCTATTAAGTTCAAATACTTTGGAAGTGTGTGTTTGAGTGAAACACATTTGAAATATGTACCTTTACTAACACATTCAGAAATGTGTGCACAGTTTATGATAAAGTGACCGTGATTGTTGAGTACTGATATTGGTGGATTATCATAATAGCAGTTTGTGTCCTTTTATGGTTAAAATGTTCAGAAATTGCTATTTTTGTCTTTATTGGTTCATGCATTTTGTGTCAATACTTACTGGAGAAAATGTTCAAAAGTAGAAATTTAAAATACACTCTAATAAATGTTACTACATTACATGAGAAATATAATAACCCAATCAGGAAAGCAAATCCAAATATGTGTTCAAGGGGCCTTATGATTGAAAACAGCCCGGGGCCCAAGATACAGTTAATCCACCACTTGCCAGATGCATTTTAATGAACCTGTTTTCAACTTGAGACTGTTTTGTTTTGCAACTGGACATCAGTGTTTGTGCAATAAAATCTGAAATAAAAGTTTTAAATAAAATCCAAATTTCTCTAATTGCTGTAAAAGTAAAGAGGAAAATAGAATGCACACTGAAATTTTTCAACAGTGTGTATGGTAACTGGGGAGAGACTGCCAAGTAATGGGACACTGGAATGGCTGGGGGGTGGGGTCTGGTCCATTAATTTGCCTAGGGCCCCATTAGACCATGATCCAGCCCTGAATATGAGTGCCACCTCTGCTTTCCAGTCCCATGACAAAGGTAAAGTTTAGTTAACATTTTAAGACAATAAGGAAAGAATCTAGTGTTCTGTGGCACATGCATGGTTCAAAGCTGTAAACAGCTTACAGTGGAAATTCAATGCAGGAACATTCAAGAGTCTCAAAATCTAAAAGAGAATATACTGGCACACAAATGCTGTTCAGGTTTCCTTTAAATATTCCTTCATTCAGTTGTAACTGTAGAAATATCTAATAGGCAGTAATGAGATGCCGCGGAATGAGCAAAATGTTCAGTGCCTAGAGAGCAAATTTAAAGCATAGTAATGAAGAATGCTACATAAAAAATAAAAACACAATTCAGTCAGTCTTCTAGGTGAAAGAACTACTCCTGCTGATGGCTACGCTTCAAACTATACAGAAGCAGCAGCAACAGTTTTGAAGAATGCAAATAAAGCAGATACAAATGCCAAACGCTGATTGCATTAGATATAAACATCCACAAGAGTAACTAAATATTGATATATAATTAATAAAATTAGGCTTATGAGAGAATAAAACAGTGGAGAAAAGTGATTTCTCTACTGCTTTCTGGATGTTATACTTTGATGGAAAGATAAAGGGGATGGCAGTCACTTGCCAGGTTGCAGAACAAGTTATATGCATCTGCAAATGAATACACTGCATGTCTGAGATGTGGTAAAGAAAAAGTTATGAGGACAATTGGTTTCAGTGGTGAAAACTACATTGCTAAAGGAAATACAGTGTAATAACAGCTTGTTTTAGCACGAAGCTTAAACAGTACATCCACAACACTCTTTTATGACTCTCCTACAAAATGTAATGTACAAAAATGTTAGTGAGTGCAGACAGGTGTAATGATATAAACAGAAGGATGTCGAGCTACCTGCCTAGACAATCAGCTATCCTTACTGAGATTAATTAGCAGTCAGGTATAGAAATAGCATAGGGAGGGGGAAAAGAGGATTTGGCTTAACTGTCAGTTCAGCATTTCATGGGAAGGGGCATGTCACTGCCTCAGCACTCCCTGGGTAAGTCTGAAGAGGCTGTAGGCAAATTACCTTATGCAATATGACCTGAATGTATGGCTCGGACTTGTTACATGAGTCTGAACACACACATCACACATAGTCCACACACCTGTGTCTTAGAGCAATCAAGGCCTAACTATAAACCCAGCCTATTAGTCATAGCAGACTGCATTGTGAGACACACAGATGTGCCCCTCACCAGGGTGCATAAGGAGAAAGTCACAGTTAGTTGTTTGTCAGGTGCCAGAATGTGCCATATCAGACATGCACTTAAGTTCCTCAACAACAAGTACTGTTATGACTCTGTCATAGTCCATGTTGGCATGAACGACTTGAGATGTACCTCCCTGGACTGTATGGAGAGACATGATTGAGCTCAGTGAATATGTGTCCCAGGCAGGTATGTCCCTAGCCTTAAGCAGCATTCTACCATCACCTGGAATGATGCCTCAATACAAACAGAAAATTATTGACTTTAACAATTGTCTTATTTTTTAGTGTCATTCTAAAGGGATCCAAGGAGTACCTGACAGCCTGGGAAGACATGATCGACAGACTGTGATGTTTTACTACAGATGGCCTGCATCTGTCTCTCTTGGGCTTCAGACTTCTGTCAAAGGCTCTTGCTTCCCCCATAGTGCCTTTTTAGGCAATGCCATGAGGTCAAAACTACCAACATGAAAATTTCATCAAAACGCAAATTAAAGGTCATGCTGCTAAATGTTAGGATTCTAAACATGAAACTACACTCATTTGAAGCATTCTTAACCCTGGTAGATGCTGACATTTCAGCAGTTACAGAAACCTGGTTCAAAGCTGCAGAGAGCACCCCAACCATACCAGGTTACTCATCATAGCATAGATTCAGACCCCAAACCATAGGCAGCAAAGCAAAAGCAGGTGGGGTTTCAATATATATTAAAGACAAACAAACCTCCAATCGAAGCTGGTCAAACAATATGACACACAGGAGACACAGGTGCAATTAACCATTGACAAGACCCCTATTCAAATCATAGCTAGCGAATGGCCCCCAAATTTGACTCGATACCCACTGCACCTATCTGGACCTCTTTGAATCTATCAAGATTCAACCCTTTACCCTGATCCTGGGTGACTTTAACTATCCAACCACAGATTGGAAGAACTACTCATGCCAAAACACAAATGCCCAATGATTCCCTGATTTTGTCAATGCAAATGCCTTGGACCAGCTGGTCAACACCCCCACAAGAGGTGATAATATCTTGGACTTGGTATTAGCCATCATGAGTAAGCACTGCAGCATCTCTACAGTGTCATCCTCCCTGGTAAGATCCTGCCACAAAGCGATCACTTTCAAAGTCACCATCCCCCCCCCCCCCAGGGTAAAAAAAATCTTCTCCAAAGCCGATTATAACCTCCTGAGAGAAGGTATAAACAGCTTCACAGCCTCCTCCCACTCTGTAGGAACTGGCACAAATGTCCAAACCTACACCAAAGTGCTATACAAGAATTTATATAGCTGCATGGAATCAGGAATACCCAAAAGGACAAAATCCTCTTCCTCAAGGAACAGTAAACCTGTCTGGTGGACATCTGCAATAAATAAACTCTATAATAAAAGGAAAAAAAAATGTCCAGGACCAAGAAGGAGCAGGTGCCTAATTGGAAGCAATCTCTCCTTAACCTGAACAAGCAAATAAGAGCACCAATGAAATCCTCCAAAGCAAACTTAGAGTCCAAACTGGCCACATGTACTAAAGACAATCATAAGGCCTTCTTCACATATGTCTGCAATCTCAAAGTAAGCACTCAGATATGCTCACAACTGGTGGTCAAGAACACCACATACACAAATGCCATAGATATAGCCTGAGTAGTCTGGTAGTTTTCTGACTTGTGGTAATGACAGCTGCTGTTACTCTCTGATAGTGTTATGTACTGTCGTAACACTATTTCACAGTATTATGATTCTACTAATAAATGTCAGAGCATTAGTGTTAAGAGATCTGCTTCACTATGGAAGTAACAGTAGTCCTCTGACCCCATTCTAAACTTTATGTCATTAATGTAGAAGCGACATTGGGCTTGCATTGATAATGCCAGAAGTATGGTTCATCTAATATCCCAGGGTCCAGAGATACAATCAGGAGGGACAGAGCTGAGGTGCAAAAAGCCCATTCATCCAGCTGAAGGGAGTTAGGATTGCAGATACCCAGACAAGACTTCAACACACACAGCAGGGGAGATAAGACAATGTCACAACCTACATACATGGCACGTTGGTGCATACATCTTAACACCCTTAGGTATATTAGTAAATTCTACAAAAATACATTTCACCTATAGTATGCAGTTGTCTTCCAATCTCATTCAGTTGGTATGACACTAAACCAAATCCACCCCTTGGTATGACACTGAACCAAAAGCCTTTATCCCTCAGAAATGGGGGACTGGGGGGGTGGAGCCTAGATGGCCAACTGAGAGCAGTGAATTTTGAGAGCTCCATAAACTAGTATAACAATATAGGAAAATGTTATTATTTTCAATTTTAAAACATCAGAAATCTATAGATAAACTACTAAACTACATAAATACCAATTTTGGTGGAGATATACAAAACATTTTCTGTCAAGTAACTTGGAGATATATTGAGTCACTGAATATTAACAACTCAAGGAATTCTCATCCAGATGCTGCTTTGAAAAAAGAACTGCAATTGATGACATCTACTTTACAGGAACTATCTTTAAAGATGGATGGCATTAAAAATTACTTAGAAAACCTCAAATTAAATTCTCAAAAACAGACTGATACTCTTAAGGAACTATTACAGCAACACCATACAAAAATAATAATTATACATTGAACCCCCATTAATATTCCAAAATGGGCACACTGATTGGCCGGCATGCCCATTGTAAATCCCACAATATACCAATGGAAAAAGGCCCGGTTGCCTGAACATTTGTCCGTTGGTATAAGGTGTCCAAAACTTTTTTTTAATAATAAAAAAAAAAACAGAGCAATGGAGACTTTCTTTTCTCCATTTCTTCTGCTTCAAAGCGCTGATGTACTGAGTATGCATGGGAATGCAAGTCCCATATGCATGAGCAGTACATCAACACAAGGAAGCAGTATACCATCAACGGCAGAAGAACAGTAATGTGCCGTTATACAAAGACATCATTTAAAAAAAGTATTTTTTTTGTAAATAATGTCATTGTATAATAGCAATAACTGACTTTGTGGTTGTGGTATATTGAAGATTTACCCACAGTTGGCTTTATTTAATCACACCAACCGTGGGTAAATCTTCAATATACCACACCACATCGTCGATTATTGCTTAAATATAGAGACTTCCCTAAATGACATTGAAGGGAGACTCAAAGAGGAAGAATTCCAAAAAGAACTTCTGCTTAAACAGAATACATGGCTGCTTAACAAAATAGATGACTTAGAAAACAGGGAAAGGAGAAACAACATAAGGATCTTTGGTCTACCTGAAAACACTGAAGGAGAAGACATTATTTCATTCTTAACCTGGATTCCTGAATTTTTAGACTTGAAAGAGGGACTTTCATTTGGAATTGAAAGGGCCCATAGAGCACGCTAACAGAAACAGACACTCCAAGGTTGCTTATAGTAATGGAGACAGAGTGACGATAATGCTCAACGGCTCTGAGGAGCCTCCAAGATGATTCTTGGCAATGAAGATTTTGGTTTAAAAAAAAAAATATATATATATATTTTATATATATATATATATATATATATATATATATATATATATATATATGTATTTTATATATATATATATATATATATATATATATATATATATATAAAATAAAGGGGCTGTTTTAAACCACATGTAGACATATTGATGGTCTCCCTGCACTTCGTTAGCTCATTAAAGTTGATTCTTGATAAAAAAAATTAATAATAAGTGCAATTTTATATTTAAAATGTATTTTGGTCCAAACACATTAAGGACTTACATAATAGTGGAAGTCTGAGTTATTGTGAAAGACTAAGAGCACTTGGTCTTGTGCAGTACCCTTTGGATTGGTCTGGGAGGTGAGCTTGCTTGGACGTGTTGACCATATGGGGATAGCTGATTCTAGGGGTGTTTGGGGTTGCTGGGAAGTGCTAGAGAGTCATCAGATTTCCTTCGTGGAAATATCTGTGGGAATTGAAGGTGTGTTGAGTGGTTCATTGGCAGAGTGTAGTCAAACAAAAATGCTGTGTACGTAGGTTCCACACGGCCGGGAAATCTCAGGTAAGAAACACAAATGGCCAGCAGTTGATGTGGTTCAGAGTATAAAATAAAGCACCAACACAAGTGCTAAAATAAGAAACTTTAATGAACATCTATGTCCAACACAAGTGCTAAAATAAGAAACTTTAATGAACATCTATGTCCATTTATTCCACACTGAAGAAGGCACGTGTTTGACGAAACCGGTCTGTTCATTAAAGTTTCTTATTTTAGCACTTGTGTTGGTGCTTTATTTTATACTCTGAACCACATCAACTGCTGGCCATTTGTGTTTCTTCATTGGCAGAGTGGCCACTGAATGGAACAGGCTGGTAAAATGGAACAGGACAGGACAAATATTGGTTTGGATATTTTAAGAACAGCCTGGAAACATACCACATGAACTAGTGAATGATATTCTGGCAAAACTGGATGGGCATTGTTGCCCATGCTTGAAGTACTGATATGTGTGTATGTAAGGATGGAAATATACTTATAACAAATAAGAAACTAGAAGGGTCTTATAATTTAAAGTCTATGGACTGTATAAACATGTTTGGAAGGAGCTAATAATAAGAACAAGCATTACAGCTTGTGGTCTCTCAAATAACTAAGCAACAGCCAAAAAAAAAAAAAAAAAAACACACACAATAGTTATGTAATGTATGATTTTAGTAAATCTAGACATAACATATATAATCACCATATAAGATAAAGCAGTCTGCTGAATTTAGATATTAAAGACAGGATTTAATAACATGGGTTTGTGTATAATAACACTACTGTCTTAACTTGTCATAAATGACATACACTACACTGAACATCAAGGGGAAGCATGATGATTTTCTTATATAAGTAAATATGCATAACAAGTCATGTAATTGCTTTAACTTGAATTGTAGTTTTTGTAAACCATCTTGACCATATATAATACTTAAGTGGTTACCAAGGTAACTAATGTTTTATACATGACATCAAACTGACAAAGTTGTTCAAGAGAAACAATAGAAGCCTGGACTTGAAATGTCACAGAATGTAACAATCACATTCTGAACAAATAGTATTAAATTGACAATAATCACTCAGTTTAACCTTTGCTGATTATACAAAATAGAATGTTGCCATTTAAATCTAAAAACTTTCAGTATATGCCAATATGGCAATTTATGAATATGGAAAGGGAACTTGTAATCATTAATCACAATAAGTGAATTTGTTGTTTTTAACCTATAATTTCACTCATTTTATAATAAGAAATGACAGATATGAAAATCCTTATGTGTAGGAAATGGGGGGGGGGATGCACTGATAATTAAAATGCACTAACTTTCATCAGTGTTCACATAAAACAAACCTGATGCTTTAAGTTAGCAACAAACAAAGTGATTACTTAAATGTTGGCAAACAATGAAATATAACTTCTGATATATCCAGTAAAATACATTGTATTATAAACATTAGGTATAAATATTACCATCTACTTATATTAAGTAATACGTTTTGAAAGACTTCATCAGTAAGAGTGAATATGTTAAATAACTGTGTGCTATAATCTTTTACTGAGGTTTTATATATGATACATCCTACTTTACTATGATTGAATTGCTCGTCATCCATCTTTCATGTAAATATTAATTGCTTATACAATAAGTAGACATTTATATTGTATTAGAATTCTGTCTAATCTACAATAGTACTATATCTGTTCAAAATAATATAAATATTGCTTATTCCTATTACAAATATTCTCCATATGATAATTCAATTTATGGAGCTCAGATTTTCTGGATTGTCAAGGTATGAGTGATAATCTGATGGATTTAGGTTTATCCACCAGATTAGGAATGATTTTCATTCCATGGCTAGTGCAAATCTTAGTTTTGTTAACATTTATTAATTTAAATTTATTTCACAAAAACATTTTTAGTATGCCTGACCAAAACATTACTTTATTGTTAAACACTCAAAGTATAAAACTGATCATTTCCTTTAAAAGCTCAAACATATACTTTATAGTTATCAGAGGAAAATGTTTAATAGTCACAATAAAACAAAAAAATACATAGTCTAAATAACCTAAGATGGATTTAACTTTATTATCTTTAAATACCAATGGCTTAAACAATCCTAGCAAGAGATCAAATCTACTGAAATATTTAAAACTGAACAAAGCACAGATTGTTTTTCTTCAAGAAACTCATTTCAAAACAAATGACAATTACAAATGGAATCCTAAGGAATATACGATATTGGCACAATCCACTTATAAGACAAAGACAAAAGGAGTAACAATTTTATGGAAAACAAATGTAATTAACCCAGAAATCATTTATAAGTATGAAGATAAAGAAGGCATTATGGCATTAGTACTAATTAAATATAACAGAATATGGACCCTAGACCATCTATACTGGTTCCAAGGCATTGGAACAGGAACTGTTAAAAAACACTTGGATTTTATTTCCAATAATTATAAAGGGAACTTAAAATTAGTTGGAGATTTTAACTGTATATTTGGTATTTCTGAAACTACAAATAAAAGACTGTTGCATACATCTACTGTATTAAAAGCTTTAAACAAGTGGGTAGAATAATTTCATCTTGCAGATACTTTCATATTTAAAGAAGATAAATCTTTGTTGTTTTCCCATCAAGATCATAGATTTGGTATCCAAAACTAGAAAAGATAAAATATTTGCTGCCCATAACTTACACTCTAAACTAACTTGGTATAAAAAAATCAGAGAATGTGATTCTGAATTATTAGATCTACAATCCAAACTTGTGTCAGTATAAAACTGAAAAAAATCAAAATTTGGAGATGAAAAAGAAAGTAGAAGTATTAAACAATAAATACAACAAACTTCTAACACATAAAACTAGTTTAGCTTTATAAAAACTAAAAATTAATACCTTGGCCACTTCTCCTAAATATCTACATAATTTATCCACAAAAATCAAAATACAATCAAAAGCTAATAACATTAAAAGTATATTCCATGAAAAGAAAGTATAGGTGACATTCTTGATGCCTCTAGAAATCACTATATGGAACATTTCCAAAAAGAAAATATACATATCAATCAATTAAATCTAGTTAAAAAATTTTCTAATATCAAAAAAATACCAGAAAAATTAAAACTAGATCTGCAAGCACCCATATCTTACAAAGAAATTACAGATACAATAAAAGAGGGTAAAACTAATAAAGATCCTAGTATAGATGGCATAATTATGGAAATATATAAACTTTTTCCTGCAAAGATATTATCCCTCTTCCATAAAATTCTATTAGAAATTCAGTCATAAGCTTTAATATCACCCTCTTGGAGATATTTCATAATCACACCAATCCTAAAGGAAAACAAATCCCCAAACCTCTGTACCTCATATAGCCCTATACCATTATTAAATAATGACTATAAGATATTTATGACAATGTTAACTAACAGAATGAAAATTCCACTTTCCAAAACTATAAATAATGATCAAACTGGATTTATATATCATAGACACACACATGACAATATTGAAAGGATAATTTCTCTTATAGATTATGTTAATAAAGAAAATAAAGACACTCATAATTGGCTTAAATATAGAAAAGGCCTTTGATTCCCTAAATTGGGATTATTTATTCAAAATCCTAATGCTATTTGAATTTCCGGCATCCTTTGTTCATCTCCTGAAGAATATATATATAAATAATTTAGCGCATGTCAAGTTAGTTCCTTTTACCTCTGAATCTATACATATAACAAAAGCCACTAAACAAGGATGTCCCATGTCACCGATTCTATTTGCTCTGGCTATTAAAATATTGGCAGATTCAATTTGTAACAATATAAAAATCAAGGGAATAGATGTTTATAAACAATACAATTCTAAAGTAATGCTATTTGCTGATGACATATTACTAACATTATCTAATACAAAAGAGACATTAGAAGAATTAAATATATTAATTGACAAATTTCACATGACTTCAGGACTCCATTTCAATAAATCAAAATCAAAATTTTTATTTTTATTTTTAAATAAAAAACAGAACTGCAGACTAAGGGGGATCACATCATAGGGAAATAAGAATCTACTTTAAAATATCTAGGAATTGAGTTATGCAAGGATAATAATGAATAATGAATTAGTCTCAAAAAACTACAATAATACCATCAGCACAATTAAAATCTCTGTGGTAATGGAACAAAATAATAATAACATTTGAAGATAGACTACTATATATAGCCTTGGCAATACAACTGTTACCAGAAAGGAATGTACTTAAAGAAATAAATTCATGCCTAATAAAATTTTTATGGTTTCTCAAAAGAAATAGAATAGCTTTAATACATCATATCAAACCATGGAAACAGGAAGGATTAAACATTCCTGATATAGAAACATATATAAAAGCGTCAATATCTAAAACAATCTCAGATTGGATAAGTCCAAATTACTCTGGAAATTGGAAAGAATTACTAACTGTAATATCAATAAATGAATTTGATTTACAAAAAAATTTCAAATAACAGATAAAAACAATTTGCCATGGCACATATGTATTAGTATGCAATATAACATAACTAAACCCACTAAAACTCGTATGATTAATTATTGAATTGACTAATTTAGGAAAATTATTAATGGAAATATAGATTTAAAAATCTGGTTTTGATCTTTTAACACCATTTATAGTCACAAAGAACTTTCCACATAAAATATATAGAGAAATTATTAATTCCTGGGAACAGAAAGGATTTCTTTGTTGACTCCAATGTATTAAAGAACTAAAAGTTTTAGATATACAAGAAATAAAAACAACATACAAAATTCCACAACAGGACTGGCTAACTTTACAGAGTATTCTGTTATAGTCACAAGATTTAAGCAGAATAATTAACAATTCTTCATTTAAAAAAATACCGAAATTTACAAAATACATATATGAAATCATATATAATGATGTTGACATGGGAAACAGTATTTCAAAATTTTACAAAATATTTTTAAACTATAAAACAACACCCAAAACCCCATATTGGAAATATACAACAAAAGGACACTCAATACAGTTAACTGAAGATATTAAAACAAATATCTTATTATCGATAAAATATACATCCTTTACACAATACTGGAAAGTTTTTAATTGGAAATGCTTGCAGAGAGCATTCTTAACCCCAGACAGAATCAGTAAAATTAGTTCTTCCATAAAAGGAATATGTTGGAGATGTGAGCTAGTACATAGTGCAGATTGGAACCACATTTTCTTTGATTGTGTTAAAATTAAGATATTTTGGAATGATATTAATAACTTTCTACAAGCTTTATTTAATGAATCATTTTATTTAACTAAAGCTCTTGCATTATTAAATGTGAACGAAGGTCCTCATTTGAATAGGTCAAACAAGTATCTAGTATGGACTATACTTGCAATTTCAAGGAAGTGTATAACAGGAAGATGGAATACAAACAAAATACCAACTTTGGAAGACTTCTACAGCCTACTGAAGACCACAGCATTATTGGAAATTAAAATTAGAAAGTACTAAGAATTTATCCAAAGCCATTTATCAACAACCCATGGGGAAAAGTCTTATTGTTGATTGACAATATACAATAATTGATCAGACACTCTGATAATGGATTGGACATTCTTATAAAGTAACTGTATACATTAAGATCTATTATAGTGTCAGGCTAATGTAAATAGTGTACATAGTTATTTAAGATGCTGTGTATAAATACTATGGAATTCATTCAAATGTATTTGAAAAATAAAAAAGACATTTTTGAGAAAAAAAAAAGAAATGGGGGACTCTATCTTGGTGAACGTTTCCAATGAGAAATCATCATCAAAATGTGATAGTGGTATCAAAGGAGTGTCTTAACAGGAAACGGACTAAAAATTCTTCCATCCAACACCATTCCAAACTACTGCTGAATGTTCATGCCAGATGTTAGCAGGATTCACTCATGCTAACAATAGCATTTTAATATCTGTCTCACCTACAGCAATGCAGCTAATGAAGTGTAAGCCTTTTGACAGCTTGACGTTCAGGCATGTCGCAATGATATTATTAAGGGAGAAAGCATCCATATCACAAGTTTGCTTCTCTCACTGTCTCTCTTTCTCTCTCTAGCACCACTGCACCTGTAGCAATGTCATTCATGAGGTATGAAGCAAGCTAAATATACAACAATGTTCTGATATCACTTTAAGTATAATTTTATTGAGTGGAAGACTACCTCCCTACTTCCTGATGATAGCCATGTAGTCTTCTGGAACCATTTTATTCCTAAGAAATGTCACCAAAGAGGTTTAGAGCACCTGAAAATATTTGGAAATGGTTCCTTACTTTTATGTAATGAATGGTTACCCAAGAAGTGAAAAAGAAAGTATATTATATCAACATGTTCTGTTATGCTGAACATTTTTTGTACACATACTCATCTTTAAAAAATGCTGTTCTTTCTAATGTTGTTGTGTCTTTCGGCTTTTCCCAGTTAGGGGTTGCCACAGTGGAACTCCGGTCCGCTAATGATTGGCAGTAGATTTTTACGTGCCAAGTTGCCGGCCCTGACGCACAACCTTCACCAAAAGTACACCCATTCACGCATGTCTCCACACAGAAGACGCTCTAGCTGAGAATCGAACAAGACAATGTCTTACTGTGAGGCGACAACGCTACCGCAGCACCACCACCACAGTCTAATGACTAATAATTTTTGACAAGATAATTATTTTATATAATGTTGCTAAGCTAGTGTTGCAGCCTAACATGTCTTGCAGTTAATTGCTGATATCACCCAAGCTCATTTCACAGCTGTTTCAGCTAGCAGTTCAATTTGTCAGTTGCTCATTAGTGTTGTTTGAGACACATATGAGCGATGTTTTGTAGCTTATATGACTCTTCTTAGTAGCTGCTCTGATCCGCCCAGATTAGAAGTGAAACAGGCTTTACATTACTTGTCATCACTGATCACTCTTTCTTTGAGGTCGAGAGAATTTGAAGCAAGATGAAGTCCCCCCACCAGCATGGAAGTGGGATGAGGCTGCAAAAACACGTATTCTGCAATGTTGTATGTGTTCACATTGAAATGTGCTTGAGTATATATGCTTCATGTACTAAAATTTCTACAATACCTCTCAACTGTACAGATTTTCACAAAATGTCCAGAGTTTTTGCCTCATATTTTTGGTGTGTTCCTCCTAAAATCTGTACCTTTCTGGCAAATAGCTGAGGACTGAAGTCATTAAATAATGACAAACATTTGAGTTTAAGACTCCACATCCTTTAGAAAATTTATGCTAATGCAAAACCTATTATTCTATCAACTTTCTAAGTTTGTAAGAGCAATATTTAAAATCTGCCCCTATTTGCCCCCCCCCAACATTTTAGGCTTTGTCCAGATTTTTTGCTCTAAGAGGTTGAGAGGTATGCAATACATTATCACTTGTTGAGTGTTTGTAATTTGTGCATAGATGAAGGCACAGTGGAACTACATAGCATTCTTAAGTCACTCATCTTCCATCTCTTCTATATGACACCTTTGAATTCTGCAACTTCTTGTGTTATTTATCACATAAATGTGTAAAATATGGTCTAAGCATGGGATGAGTTAAATTCATCTGGAATTTATTCCTGGAATACAGCAAAAGATGAATCACTTATGGCTTTGCAGTCTTTTTCAGGAATTCATTAGACACTAAACAAGGTTATAGCCATTTGAAAACTTAGATTAAATGTAACATAAAATCAAGAAATAAAGAAAAAAAAAACAGAGAAATCAGGCTATTACGTCCAAAATATGGTTAACATCTAACACCAGATCTTCATCAAAAGGAATTTTCTTTGACATCAGCAAATTTCTTGACTGATTCTGCTAGTCTGAAGACAAATATGCTGAGTCACATTTAGAGACATGTATTGACAAAGAAGAAAAACAATATTGAAAAAAGTGTGCTCTGTTTAGTAAACAAGTAACTGATTCTAACCCTAAGTAAATGGATATGCCGGTAGTTTCATACGTTAACGTTAAGATCATGGACAGAGCACCATTTATAAGCTTGAGGACTTTTTAGTTACCCTTGTAAGAGGGTGATACCAGGAAATTCATGCTTGGGATATGAATTACTGAAAAATCAGAATTATGCCCTGATCTGGCAAACAGGTGTCAGTGGTTTGAAAGCATAATATGCTACCATGAGGGTATAGCAGTGCTGTCAGATGTAAGGTGTGCTTGCTGATAGGTGACATGTAATAGGTCAGAATGGCCATCATCATCATCAATCCCATTTCTTCCATTTTTCTACATGGGGTTGAGGTGTTGTGTCAGCTGTTGCCATTTTACTCTCTCCTACCATCTTTGACAGTCATGCCTGCCCATCTGAGGTCATCTCTCACAAAATCCATTCCTCTCTTGGCTGAATATCTTCAGTTCTTCTTCCCTTATTCCTCTCTCCCAAATCATCTTCACCAAATTGTCTTCTGCATTCCTGTACTTGTGATCAAACCACCATAAGCTGTTCTCTTTGATCTTCTCTGCAATTGGGGATACATATGCCCTCATTTCTTCATCTCTCCAACAGTGTACATCCTACCACCCCATCTCAAGCAATTCATCTCGATCATCTCAGGTTTCCTCATTATGTTTTATATACCTCACTTTTCAGCCTCTTTAACATTCTTTGGTCACACAGTACCTCTAACACTATTTGATTGCTTGCACCTCTGATTCAAGCTTTGGCCTCCTCATTCACACTTCCCTTGTCCTCAGCTACCCCTCTCAGACACTTGAAGCTCTTAACCTGTTACACTATTTTCCCTTTGGTCTCAGTTTTCAGTTTCCTCTAATTGCCACATTTGCTGCCATGACTATTGTCTTGTCTGTACTCAGATTTACCCAGTGTGCATTCAGTTTTGCTTTCCAGTCTCCTATCATTTAATGAAGCTCCTTTTCATTGTCTGCTTGAAGTGACAGAGCATTGAACCCTACTGTTAAAAGGAAGTATAACTACTGAATCCATTTTGCATCTTAATATCAGTAATGACTTCAAGTAATACATTCCACCATCATGGAGCAAAACAACTGACACACAGCTCCTCAGACCCTTGTTAGCTGTATTGCTAAAGTATACAGTTGCATAATAGCAAGACATTGTACCATACAGGAATAGAACAATCTGTCAAATTGCTGCTTAGTCCTCAGAACTAGCCACATGTCCTTATTGTATGTACCCTTATAACTGACTGACTGATCTACTAACTTCAGGGGAAAAAACAGAAGTAATTTTCCATCTGTTCTGTTTTATAACTTTAAAACTGATGCAAGTTTTTAAACTACACCAACTTGCTTCTCTCCCATTGTATGTTCACTAGAAGACTCACAAGAAAGAGTAACAGTCTTCAAGTGCTTAACACTTCAGAAAATGAGACCAATAGCTTAAAGTTTCAGACCGTTCCTGCTCTTGTCTGCTCCTATGCAGTAAATATTTTTTCAGTGTCCAAGACATTCTTGCAAGGCAGGCAGTTTGGTAATTGTCACCACATCACATGGTGTCAATACTTGTGCAGTTCTGGAACCTTTTACTATGCATTTTCTTCATCTATTTACTTTCGTTGAGAGGTGCAATACAATGGCTAATTTGCTAATGGGCGAACAGAGTACATGATGGTAAGCTGTAATATTTTGTCATAGTATTATTTATTTATTTAACATTTGTTTACCAGGAAAGACTGACTGGGACAGATCACATTTTCAGTGGAGGCCCAGGGAGAAATGATCCAGATGCATGTCTTTGGAATGTGGGAGGAAATCAGATCACCCAGAGGTAACCCACTCAAATGCAGGGAGTGCAAGCAGACTGCACACAGAAGGCACCCCAGCTGAGAATCACCTCTTGCTGTGAGGTGACAGCACTAACCTCTGTACCACTGCACCACCCTCTTACAAAATATTTAATCATAATATTGTTCAGTAATAGTGCTACTAGTCTGCAGGTGTGGAGTATATATTTTACTGATTTCCAGCTTGCTGATGGTGACATCTGTGTCTTGGAATTAATTTGACCTTCAGCCATGACATTTGTAAGGAATGGGGAGCATTTGTTTCACCACTAGGAGAACACAATGCCCAGCATCATTCTAACCTACAGGAACAAAACATAGATGAGGCAGCAATGCATCTCTTTTACACCTTGGTTGCTCCCTAATTGGAGTGCATAGAGGTCTGGTATCTAACTGGCATATGCTAGTATTATAGCCAAAATGAAGACAATTTTCCAATATATATATATATATATATATATATATATATATATATATATATATATATATCATGCTACCTGACAGCGTCATGTGTTTTGCTTCATACTAGTCTATGGCATTATCTGTGGTGAGAAAGACAAGGATAGTTTTTTTGTCCGGTCCACAGAATGAACCTGTATCTTCCCCTGGACCTCCGCTGGCCCATTCATTCCATGGGGTGGGAACCCTGTGGCCATTTATTTCAGTTGAGCAAAAAGTTGGCAAACAACAATGATGCTTTTAATTGTCCAAGCAGGGGGTCAGGCTTTTTTGTTTAAGCCCTACAGTCCTCTACTACAGCTGTGATGTATCTGATGTTCTTTCATCTCAGGACATGCATGTCCTCACAGGTACACTATGTGATACTAATGCACAGACCTACCCACTGACCAAAAGCAGCACCCTTACACCCCCCCCCCCCCATGGTGGGCAAGCCACAATTAGCTGCTGCATTCCTTCCACCTTGTGCCGGCTCTTTCAGCATGCACACCAGTAATTAAACTCAGCAGCTTGTCTGGGGTCTGGAGTAGAAGTAGGGCTTTACCTACCCCCCCCCCCATCCAAACAGTTGTCCCTGAGCAAAGGATATTATTGACAGCTGTGACTCACCAAAGTGGTCAGGAACCATTCTGACCTACAGCAATATGACACAAGCAAGGCAGGCAATCTATGCATCAGCTGTGCTGCTTTCTGGTGACAACATGTAGCATGATGTCATCATTATGAGCCATAACATGCCACTAATGAGGACAGGGCATCTATATGTCAATGATGACAGCATATAGTACCATCACTCCATTCTAACCAATGGCAATGCTACTGATGAGCAGACAAAATCAATATTTGTCAAATGTATTACTCTATGATGTCAGCATTTATCACTCTGCCATCATCCTGAATGTATGACAATGCACTGATGAGAAACAAAATAGTTTTCCTTAATGTGTACTGCATTCTGACAGCAACATGTAGTTTTGTGTGCAGCTTCTTAACAATAGCTCTGCTTCTCCCTTGCAGTAGCTGTTAATTGCTGATGCCAGTGGAGAGTGGGGTGCATTTGTCTAACATCTAGGCTATCTTCAATTGACATTATGTGGTGCTCTGGCTTCATCTGATGAAGGCAATACCATGGGTAGGGAACAAAGCATCTGACAGTGGGACAAATCTGCAATGATTCAATAGCTCTGCTCTTTCTCTAAACCACACTAACCATACACTGTCTTCACTTTTCTAGACAGCTTGACTTCTGTCTTCTCCTGACTCATATGGTATTTAGTAAAACCATTACATTTAACTTATGGCAGGGATTCCTCCACTCTATTTAATGCTTCTGCCTGCTTTATTCTACTCCTACTTTTCCCTCGTCTCCAACTCTACTATTTTGCTGTCTGTTCATTCCCTAATCTTTCTCACTCTGCTTTCCCAAATCCACTTCCTCTAACTCAGTGGTGCACAATGTCTGGCCCCCGGGGCCAAATCCGGCCCTTGATGCAACACCATCCGGTCCCCAGAGAGTAACCAAAAATTAAAAAAAAAAAAGTGAAAAAATTCTATGCCTTACTCCAGTCACGCAAACTTTCCAGCATGTGCTTACTTACCCAATTGACTGCAGTTGCGCACACCTCTAATTTTAGCTGCGGAAGTAACTATTCCTTGTTGTTTACAACTTGTAGTCTGTAAACAGTAGTAACTTTCTGCAATCAGTCATGGCTGCAAGCCAGAATAAAGTTAAATGCAAAGTTGATGTAGAAAACAGGCAATTTCATGGCTGCTGTCTTAAGTATAAATGCCAGTCGCTGGTACCTATTGTTAACTCGTAATGACTTACTATGTTTTGAGGTGGCCCACAGACACATTAAGAATTCATGTAGTGGCCCTCACCACAAAAAGGTTGTGCACCACTGCTCTAACTCCTCTAGATCCAGACTCTTCTCGCATTGCCTACTCTCTTCACAACCTGTCTGGCTATTACCTGAGAACTACTTTTCTGCTACTCCTCCTGTTATTTTTATTTACGCTCTGCTCTGCATTGCAGCTACTATTCCTGTTTAGATCTTGATATTGCTGTGTAACAGTATATAAATGTGACTGATTTTTTTTAATTTATCTTCAGCAAATCTATGTTATATATGTAACTGAAAAATGATCAGTGCAATTGCATATACCTAGGATTATCTCCTGCTTTAGCTACTATTTTTTATTAAGCTTTCTCTGTATTATGTTATCCTACTGGAAAAATGATTGTAATGTTTCTTCTCTTTTGTGTACTTTGTCTTTTACATATTGATGTAGGGAGCTTTCCCCTAGGCCTCAAATGAAAAGAAGTTTGCGTTTAATGAACCAGTCGGACTTTCTCAGTAAACAGCTGTAAACAAATAAATAAATAAATGTGCTGCAATACCAACCAGACTTTTAATAATGTCACCAGTGATAGAAACATCTGTTTGACAGCTTTGATTTTCATACAGATCTATAAATTTAAATGTAGTCTTTAGAAACACAGGTTGACTACGAAATGTTTACCCACCAAAAAGTAATAGTAAATAGTAATACAGTTCTTACTGGTGGCTTAATCAAAATAAACAAAAAAAAAATCAGTTCTTACTGGCGGCTTAATCAAAATAAAGAAAAAAAAACTATTTATAAAAGCACTATAATTCACTTAACTATGATACCAACTATGTGCAATATAAAAAAAAAACAACAGGACTAATTTAATTTCTTAGACTATCTGTCATCATGTTTCCTTACTCTGCAAAGGACACAGACTTCTGGCAGCATCTAGACATATGGTAAAATTAATTGCATGGGCAGAAAGTGTACAAATTAATACAATTCTGAATGAGAAAAAAATCACAGATGACATAGTGCATCTCTCTGTCAACATTTAGATTCTGAAACTGTTACATATTGTGCTTTGTTATTTAGTTCTATTGCAGTATTTATTTCTTTAACATTTGTTTACCGAGAAAGTCCGACTTGGAACAAAGCCAATTTTCAGCAGAGGCCTGGGAAGAAATGCTCCAGACGCATGTCTTTGTATAACACAAGTAATAACAAGACAACTGGTCTGACAGTTATGTTATTCCCTAATGGTGGCAAGAAGATCTCCTGTACCACTCTAATGTACATCTGTAATATTAATGGGGGTGGAGCAGAACATGTATATGTCAGTTGTATCATTCTATACCTTGAGATTATGATTCGTCATCATTCTGACATGCAGAGATTCCATTGATAAGGAAGTGCTCTGCAATGGATCTGCAACTAGGATCATCCTTTCTACTGATAATAATGCACACTTGCTTCTCAGAGGGTGTGATTTAAGTACCGCCCACACCCTATGCAGGTGTACATACATGTGTGCGTGTTTGTGTGTTTTCATGTGTGTATACCTAGCAGAACCAGGATCAACACATTAGGTTTTGTGCCAAAACTGGTTAACTGTTGATAGATCATGCCACAAACATCAGTTAAATCCACTTCTTATTGTTGTTTTCCATGTAGTTAAAGATAAACAGCATATGTCAACAGTGTTTTGTTATAAAGATAAATATAAAAATTATTTTTGATGAAAGTTAATATCTGGTTTAATTATTCATTTATGCATTGATAGATTAATTAAAACTTCTTAACCAGGGTAGAACACTGAGCAGCACTGACCAATTTCGCTCTCAGACATGAGTGTTCAGATATTAAATATATATCTATATATATATATATATATATATATATATATATATATATGTGTGTGTGTGTGTGTGTGTGTATGCAGAAAGTACAGTTGCATAAGATGAACTTATCATAACAGCAGAAGTTCAAGTGATCACAGCAGCAGTAGCCTTACTTATATGAGCTATATGCTGCCAAGGATATAAAAGCCAACCATCTTCAAAAGCTTCAGAGCACCTTACATGCACCCAAACTGTCAAGCAGCTCAAACTGACCTGACTAAAAGACAAGTTTGGATGTGAAGCCCTTGAGAGCTTTCCTGCCAGTAGAGAGAGGGAGGCTGAGCCTTGAAAGGCAAGGCTAGAGATAACAAAACTTAAATGTCCACACCCTGGCATAGAAACACGCCAAAAAACAAGGGAGATGGAGGGAGGGAGTGGCTACTGTAGCAGTGATCATTCAAACATCTACTGTTATGGTACGTTTACTTACACAGCCGTACTATGTTCTTCATAATGACCACTGCTTAAGTGGCCTTAGCTGTATGGGTAGATTACCATACCTAACTATATTTGAGAGGTGGAAGGAGAAGGGTCTAAAAGTCCCTGGGGAATAGTCCTAGCAAAACAAGATCTAGACCTGAGAAGGAATCCAGCTTATAGTGCTTTATAAAAGTATGTACAGAGGATCAAGTAGCATCTTCTAGAATACTTATACAATCCAACCCTTTCCAAAAAGCTATAGAAGAAGTCAAGGTCATTGGAGAGTCGGCCTTTACCCTGCGTGGAGTCAATTTATTATGGTGAATATAACAAAAGTTAATAGCATTAGGCAACCATTTGGAAAAAGTCTGTTTTGACAACAGATGTCGCTTCATCATACCGATATAAGAAATAGGCAATTGATCCGATGAGCTGAAAGATTTTGGTTTGTGTTAAGACAGTACCTGAGTTGTCTCTGGACATCCAAGGTATGGAGTATCCTTTCTATCTCATTTTTAGGTATAAGAAAAATAACAGGGAAATGGATAGTCAACCTTATAAAGTAAACTCAGATACCACTTTAGACATAAAAGAAGGATTAGTTCTCAAAGAAACCCTACCCTTAGGGAAAATGAGGTAGAGCTTACTCACCATAAGGACTTGCAACTTAGATACCCTTCTGGCAGAGGTCAGAACAATCAATAAAACTGTTTTATATGTTAAGAGCCTCAAGTCAGCCAGATTAGCTGGTTCAAATGGACCAAGTGTTAGTTTCTTTAACACAAAGTTAAGTTTGCATTGAGGGGTCACTGGTTTACTTGGAGGCCTATTATGCAAAACCCATTTCAAGAGCATTTTGACATGCAAACACCTTGAAATAGGAGGATCCATGAGCAGACATAGTGAAATGGCCAATAAATGAACAGTGACAGAGGAATAAGAAAGGCAATAGGAGAGTAACTCACACAAATATTGTAAAACCAGAGAACAACCAGCCGTGAATGGATGCTGGTTATATTGTTGGCATCAACTATAACTCCTTTTCCATTTGCTAATATATGATTTTCTAGTAGCAGCTTTCTTGCCTCCATTAGTACCTGCTGCACATCCTTGGAAAACAGGAGCCTAAAAGGAATTAAGATCGTATCTTCCAGGCAGTTAGTTGAAGATGACTGATGTCAAGGTGTATCAAAGACCCCTATTATTGTGTGAGTAGATCCATTCTGAGAGGAAGCTTGTGGTAATTTCTCCTGGTCATTTCTAAAAGAAGGGAGAACCATGCTTGCTTGGTCCAGAAGTCAGTCATCACAATGATCTTGGCGGATTCCTTCTGAATCTTCAGAAGTATCCTGGATATTAGTGGAAAGGGTGGAAAGGCATACAGGAACATTCCTGTCCAAAGAAAAGCTTGAAGTCCTGGAAAAGAATTTTGCCAGTTGATAGTTCAAAGAGAAGCTAAAGAGGTCTACTTGAGGAACTCCACATAGATGGATCGAATCTTGGAAGACCTGCATCTAGTTTCCATTAGTGAAGGTCTGCCCTAGTCCTGCTCAGTTTGTCTGCCACACACTTTTGCTCTGAAGGAATGTAGGATGCCTGTAGAGTGAGCTTGTGCTGTGAGGCTATTTCTGACACTAACATGGCTAGTCTATCACCTGTATCTCTTGCTTGTTGATGTATCACATCACTGTGGTATTGTCTGTAATCACTCGAAGAGGTGCTGAGGACCAAAGATGGTTCAGAGAATTGAGTGCCTTGATCAGGGCAAGTATCTCCTCTATATTTATGTGCTTGCATCTGTCCTTGGTGCCCCACACCCCCTGCACTTTTATCTCTCATGAAACTGCTCCCCAAGCAAAGCCTGAAGCATCTGTGTTGACAGACTGCTTTGGAGCAGGGAGGGAGGGAGAAGGGGAGACCTTGATTTAAGGATATCTGTTATCTCCACCAAGTGATCTCCCTTCTGACTAACCCAGGTACTGAGATCTGAAAGAATAAAGGGTGTTGATGCTGGGACCAAAGAGATTTTAGTATCACTGTACCTTTCTCATGTGGAGTCTTGCCAAGGGTACCATGAGAATCAGAGATGCCATGAGACCCAATATCCTGAGGTATTCCCTCACAGTGAGTGCAGTCTGAGTGAAAAACCTTAAAAATAGATCCAAATAAAGACCTTTTTGTTATTGTGGAAGAAAAGGTCCTTGAACCGCGGTGTCTAGTTGACATCCAAGGAACACAATCCTGTGTGAGGGAGTCAAGAAAAACTTTTGAATGTTCTCTTGGAATTGCAGCTTGCGTAAGAGATCTCTCACCCAAGAGAGAGATTCCTGACATTTTGAAAAAGACTCTGTAAAAATAAGCTAGTTATCTAAATACAGAAAAATGTGGATATCCTATAGCCTTCAATGAGCTGTTACTGGAGCTAGACACTTTGTAAACACTCTTGGTGCAGTGGATAGTCCAAGTGGTAAGGCACAGAACTGATAATGTGATCCAGACATGCAAAACCTTAAGAAACACCTGAAGTCTGGATGAATAAGAACGTGATAATAAGCATCTTTTAAGTCTAGAGTTACCAGGAAACTTGAAAGAGGAAGAAGAGGCAGCAGGTTGCGAAGTCACAACATTTTGAATTTGGGCACTATCACAAATAGGTTTAGGAAATAAAGATTTAGAAGAGGTCTCCAAACATTTTCATTCTTTGAAACTTGAAACATCCTTGATAAAACCTGTTCCCCACCTGGGAAGGCGGAACAGGTTCTATTACTCCTTGGGCAACATGTGATGAAAAACAGGTGGTAACAAAAGAGTCTGATCTGCAGGATGAGGAATGACCCCCAGGAAAGGAGGAATTTCCTCCCACTGCCATCTATAGCCCTGATAAATTATTTTCAGAACCCATTTGTCTGAAACAATCTGAACATGAGACAAAATGAAGATTCAGACTTTCTGTAAGAGAAACCAGGGTGGGAGGGTGTTACAATGTCTCTTGAACAGTCATTCAGACTTGTTGGAATGTCCTTGGGTTTGGGAGGTTTGAGGCTTCTTTTTAGAATTTCCTTGCCACTTCTTAAATATTTGTTTACCTGAATTCTGTTGAGGTTGTTTATTCTATTTTTTTGCCAAAGATAGATGAAGAAAAAGAAAATGCCTTGGACAATTTGGAAAAGGGGGCTGAAAAATCTTAGAGATTCCATGGATCAGCTTGTCCCTTTTATCACACTTTTTGATCACTCTGCAGCAGAGGGGCCAGACACTACATCATACAAGGGAGAATTTAAAATTTAACATCATCTGGAAGGTTCTGAGAATGAAGCCAAGTAAACCTCCTTAAAACCGTACCAGTGGCCACAGCCCAGGAAAAAGCATCAACAGCGTCATACACACACTGCAAACAGTGACCTGTGCAATAAAAGAAACTAAGTTATTTAAAGCAGATTTTTCTTCACAAGAAGAAACTGTAGATAAAACATTCCTCATACTTTCACAATATGTCAGAAAAAAACTTTAACCTATGAGCCTGACAATTAGGAATTCAGAAATTCAAAGCTGCAGAACTATACACTTGTTTCTCCATACCCATCAATAATTTCTCTTCCTTATTAGAAAGACTAGGATTGGAATTAACTAAGTGCTTAGCAGCAGAGGAGTCAAGCTGCTGAGTCAGATTTGGGCATAGTGGATTTAAAAGACTGAGGAACTTCATACATCCTATCTGCCTTTAAAGGGACAGCTGGCAAACTATCAGGGAAATTGCTGGCAGTAAGGCACACATCCTCTAAAGCAGACAAGACAGGAGGAATGGGTGCAGGTTCTGGAAAATCCTTCTGAAACAACTCATTTTATTTTTGAGTGACTGAAAAACCTCAGTGCTCTCCCACTGAAAACACATTCTAATAATAGTCTCAAAAGGAGACCCCCCCCCCCAGGGAGAATCAGAAAGACAGCCCTCCTCTGGGTCTTAATCAGAAATCTCTGGGCAAAACCTTGAATATTTCCCTGCATCCCCCTGTTCAGATTTAGAATCCTGAATTTCTTCAGGAAAGGAGTCATCTATCCTTCCTTAACTGGATACCACTCTTCAAGAAGGATCATTAGCCAGAATCAAACCCCAAGCCAGTCCCAGTAAACTATTCCTGTCCAAAGAAATTTGAGGAGTAGATACATGCTTGGTTTTCTTTCTTTCTTTTTTATATACAGGAAAAACAGGGCCAACTGTGTTACTAATGGCAGCTGCTGCTTCCTCAGGGATGGGCACCGCATTCTGATACAACAAGAAAATTTTCCCTCTTCACTCTCCCAGGACTAACAAGAATAGGTCTCCCATACCCACAAAGGGACCACAGCAGCCACAGAGGATGTGGCTAACCCATCTCTACAGTGGCTGTAGGTGTTACACCAGAAGGATCTGGGGTAAGAGATGAGTGGTCTGAGGTACAACAAATGGCCAATACAGAGTCACCCCTCTGTGCCTGAGGCAACTTTCTAGCCTTCTGTGGTTGCTTAACTTTTTCTTTTTGTGACTAGAAGAATGACTGACCACGGTCAAGCCAAAAATTATGCCTCTGTGCTGGGGAAAGCAAGCAACAATGCCAGTAAAACTACCAGTCCACAAAGTTTACTTTTTTTTCAGAAAAAACACAGTAAAAAGCACTTTCAAACATGGTGGCAACCTCACAACCTTAAAACAAACACAGTTTAGCTACAGAAAATAATTTATCAGTTAGGTAACACTACATTTAAACTGACAGAAACAACAAGTGCCATTTAAAAGTAAATTACAGTCACAAGACAACCCATTAAAACACAACACTCTTAGTTTTCAAATAACTTTTGTGAAGAGGAAACTATAAAATCATCAGTAAAAACTAAGAAAATGGAAGTTTTTTTCCCTAAAGGGAACTTATCTGCCCAGCTAAGTAAAGTACAAGCTGGCTGTCAATCCTCAAAAGCCTCAGAGGAGCGTATTCCTTGGAGGCAGTAAAGTTCTGAAGGACTTCATGCCCAAATGTTTCTTTTAGTCAGCTCAGCTCAAACTGCTTGACAGTTTGGGTGTGTGGAAGGTGCCCCAAAGTTTTGGAAGATTGCCGGCTGTTATATCTTTGGCAGAATATAAGTCATATTGCTATGGCTACTGCAGCAGTGATCAATATGAAGAACACCAATGAACAGAGAGCATTATACAGAAATGGCAAACATGGAGAAGCAAGAAAAATTTTAAAGACAGTCCTGAATAATAGCAAGTGCACAGTTATGTACATATTAACAATAGATAGTAGGAAGAAGGAGCTGGAGGTAGTGAAAGAAATGGTGGGGCTGAGTTAAACTAACCTTGAGAAGATTAAGGCATTAGGAGATCTGAAGAGGTAACACACAAACAGGAAGACAGAAATGTAGAGTGGAAAGTGGGTAGAACACATAGGGAAAGTTTGGTTATAAGCCCAGCATGAGGATATTTACATTTTGACTTCATGATGAGAAGGGCTTTTAACTTAGAGTAGAAGATTGAATATGTAATTATGCTTTTATGATGAAATTTGAGTGATTCCCAAACTTTGGAAGTAAGGGTAGAGAAACTATGATTGCTGCAATTAAGTTTTGTCATTTGGACTTCTAGGACTGGTCCAGAGTGGGACTGACTTGTTAGGCTGTAGACAAATGTTTTTTAGTGATATTGTAGCTGCTAAGAACTTCTCTTGACACTAAGGTGAAGTTTATTCCATTATCTTGGATGAGGCAATATATATTTTGAGTATTAGGTTTCACTGTCTGGTGTTGACTCCCGAACAATGTATGGTATAAAGATCTCAAAGGAGTGACTACACAGATGTGTTCTTTAATATTAGATAGATTGCAGAACATGGTATCCTGACTTTGAAATATGCATGCCGGTTTATGTTTAAACCTGGCAGCCTTTGTCCAGAGACCTTTAATGTTAGTGTCATTTTTTGATAATTTGACCATTTATTTTGCAATACTAATTTATGTCCATTTTGTGAAGTCCCATATTTACTGGTATTAAATGTGATGCCATTACAAGTGCACCAGCTATGTAATTTTGAAGATTATCTTGAAAACCTTCAGAATCTTTTACTCATGAAATTATATTGTCCTTTTTGCACTTAGAATATTTGATTACTCACAATTTCCCATTATTACATTTGAGCAGAGAGTCACTAGCTATACAGCCAAACACCTTGTTCATGGGTGATTTCAACTATCTTTCCATCGACTGGGAGTCATATATGAGCATACACAGCCTCACTCTTAGGTTCCTGGACTTTGTTAATACAAATGCTCTGGAACAGACAGTCTGCACCCTCACAAGAGGCTCAAATGTTCTAGACTTAGTACTAACCCACATAGGGGTCTCTACACTATCCCCTGTGTGTTGCCCTCCCTGGTAATGTCTCATCATAAATCAGTCTCATTCAAAGTAACGATTATACCTGACTCCCCTCAAGAGCAAAAAGGATGAAAAATTTCTCCAAAGCAAACTATAGCCTCTTAAGCGATAGCATAGATAGTTTCAAACCTCCTGCTACCACTGTCAACAATGACTCCTATATACAGGTGTACACAAATGCCCTGTATAAACACCTATACAGGTGATGACAAACCTATGACACGCATGTCAAAAGTGACACACTACAATGTTTTGGGTGACACACCAGAGTTCAACAATACCCAAGTTATCAAAGAAAGTGAATAAAAAATATGAGAAATATGTGACCCTGCACTTATTTATTAAAACTCAGCAACAAAAAAGTCATTAGTTGATGTTAATCAAATCAAATGAAATGTGTTCCATATTTTTTTCAGTTCAATTCAAAATTACAATTAAAAGTATAGCAATTTTTTGGTGCACTGTTTTAAGCCCAATTATCAGCGCACATATCGTTTTCTCTATTGTAAGTCACTGATTTTTCTTTTACTTTTATAATACACAGCAGCACACATGATTGGACTGTATTTTTTCAAATAAATGAATATGTAAAGAATTGTTTCTCTTTTGTTCGGGGAGGCACACTAGCAGATTCAAGATAGGCATTTTCTGAATTTTTAACATGCTGAGCTCAAAAGGTACGCCATCACTGACCTATACAAATGTATAGACTTGGCTGTACATGAACGGATCAAAACAAGGTCCTCACAAAAAAGCAAGCCACCCTGGTGGGCATGAAGCATAAATAGGTTACACAACAAAAGGAAGAAACTAATGTCTAAGAACAAGGGGAAACTGACTCAGCAGAGGAAGGACACCCTCTACAGCTTGAACAAGCAAATTAGATATCATATAAAGTCCTCTAAAGCCAATTATGAAGCTAAACTAGCATCCCTAGCTAAGGATATTCACAAGGCATTATTTAGCTACATATGAAATGTAAAAAGGAAGGCCCAGCTTTTTGACGATCTAGTAGTAGATGGTACACCTCATATTCACCCTGAGGACATTACCAACCAGCTAGCAGACAGATTTGGAGCAAACTTCAGCCCCCTGTCCCCACCAGACAAATCCCAAAGCATACATATCACCAGTCCACAACCTAGTATCTCCAAACAGAAGGTCATAACTGCACTCTCCATAGCCAAAATCACAGCTTGTATGGGACCAGATAAGATCCCAGGCTGCCTACTAAATGGTCTAAAACAAGACCTAGTGGAACCACTTAGCACTGTCTTCAACCACAGTCTAAGTGATGGCTTTGTCCCAGCAGAGTGGAAAACATCAATAGTAATTCACTTGCACAAAGGGGGGGGGTCCATCAACCGACCCTGGGAACTATAGACCTATAAGCCTAACCATCCTTATCTGCAAGGCCATGGAGATTATCAACAAAGACATAGGTGACCTTCAAACTTGACCCAACCCAATCTGGCTCCGTCAAGGGTAGATCATGCTTATTAAACCTGGTGGACTTCTTCAAGAATGTCACCAAAGCCCTGGATGAAGGCAAAACAGTACAAACAGCCCCTATCTTGACTTAGCCAAAGCTTTTGACACAATTCCCCCACTCAGGCATCATTGAGAAAGTCACTTAGCTGGGAATTAACCCATATGTCACTAGATGGGTAGCCGACTGCCTCAATGACAGAACTCATACAGTCACAGTTACAAAGTTCACCTCTACCAGCAAACCAGTTACCAGTGGTATACCACAAAGATCTGTGCTTGGCCCCCTACTGTCTTTAATCTATTTATCAGAAGTCCAGGAGAGAATAGATTCATAGGTTCATAGGTTCATACTAGGCTATCTGCCCTAGGGCATTTATAAGCCTAGCCAGAGTGTGTGTGGCTTTCGCCACCCCTTGGAATGAGAATACTATGCCCATTTAGGGTTTAGTTTACTGTGCCTCTGTCTAGTAGTAACACAGAGATGACCCCTGGGGTAAACCTACGATCTCCCATCCACTCGTCAAGATTTCTCTTGAAGAGAGTCAGTGAGGGGCTCTGCCTAACATCGACTGGGATTCTGTTCCAGAGTGTAGGGAGCCTCTGGGTTATGAATCTGTCCCTCCAGCACATCCTATTTATTTCTGTGTTGAGGTTCAAATCTCTCGCTCTCGTGGCTCTGGGGGATTTGGATTTTCTGAGGTGGAGCATGTCCATTAATTCCGGATTGGACATGGCCTTGTACGTCAGGCATAGATCGCCTCTGAGTAGGCGGTATGCGACTGAATAGAGCTGGAGTTTCTTCAGCCGGGCAGCATATGACATATGTTTGAGACCCTTGATCCTCTTGATGAGGTACTTTTGGGGTCTTTCTAACTGCTGCAGGTGTCTGGAAAGGTACATCCCAAATGGGGCATTGTACTCAATTATGGGACTGATAAGGGAAGAGTATAGGGGCACAATGACCTCTCTTGATCTAGATGTGAATCCTTTCATGATAAGGTGGGTAATATAGAAGGTCTTCCTAACCACCTTGGCAATATGAGTGTCAAATGAGAGGTTACTGTCAACTTGGGTCCCTAGGTCCCTGATTACTTCTTCCGTACATAATGGATTACCACCTATGCGGTAATTTGTGAGTACTTTGTTTTTCCCAAAGGGTATGACTATACATTTTTTGACGTTCAGTTTAAGGCCATGGTTCTGGCACCAGTTATTTGTTTCTATGAGGCCTTTCTGAAGAATGCTTGTGTCTGCTGGAGTATCAATTATGGCACCCAGTTTGCAGTCATCTGCGAACTTTGTCAGCCACATTCCTCCTATGTTTGCTTGCACCTCGGAAAAATAAATGCCGAACAAGAGGGGTCCCAGGACCGAGCCCTGTGGGACACCGCTTGTGACTGGCTTAGAGTCTGACATGGCTCCAGCAATTCTGACCTTGTGGGTTCTGTCTTTGAGCCAGTTTGCAATGCATCTTATGACATATGGGTTTACATTTAAGCTGGTGAGCTTGTCTATGATGCCCGAGTGGGGTATTGTGTCGAAGGCTTTTGCAAGATCAAGGTAGGCTGTGTGAACTGCCTTACCCTCATCAATGGCCTTAGTGACTGTTTCAAAAAAGTCGACCAGGTTCAAAAGGCAGGATCTGCCCTTGACAAAGCCGAATTGGGTAGGATCCAGTGTCTGTAGGTCCCCAATGTCTTTGTTTATGAGCTCCATAATGATCCTCTCCATAGCTTTGCAGACCAGGCTCGTCAAGCTTATGGGGCAGTAATTTCCAGGGTCAGTAGAAGCACCTCCTTTGTGGAGTGGGACCACTGTTGCTGTACGCCATTCTTTGGGTACGTATCCTGTAGTAAGGCTAAGATTAATCAGCAGCCTTGTGTGCGGGTTTAGTTCCTCTTGGAGTTCATGTAACATGCAACCCGGGACACCGTCTGGTCCCATTGATGCTGTGTTTTTAACTTTGGAGAGGGCGGCTCTCACCTGGGCATCTGAGATGTCAGGGAGGCTACACTCTGCTGGGATAGATATTTCTCCTTTTGGGGGGGAGGGAGGGAGAAATTTGCACTGAACCTGTCTGCCAGTATGTTGGCAATGTCTGTGGGTTCAGTGTATTTTTTGTCATTTTGGACTAACTCTGAGCATATCTGGGTGTTTCCACCCAGGTTTCTAACATAACTAAAGAAGGCCTTGTGATTGTCTTTAGTGTCTTTTGCGATTTTTCTCTCAAAGTTGGCCCTGGATGATTTTATGAGTGATCGTAGTTTTTTGCTAGTACTGATCAGAGATGCCTTCCCTTTTGGGGATTTTGCTCTGTCATGTAGTAGCTTCCTCCTCCTGTTGTAAAGCTTGTTAATGGCTGGGGTCCACCAGACAGGACGCCTGCCTTTGGGGGAATGGGTCTTGGTTTTATTTGGGATTGCATGATTCATGCATTCTTGAAGGTGTCCGTAGAAAGCATTTATAAGGGATTCAGCGGTGTGGGCTGTGGTATCCACTGCCCCAGGGGCCTTGAAGGATACCACTTCAGTCTTAAGAAGTGTGAAGTCAGCTTTTGAGAAATTCTTCACTGTGGTCTTTTGTGTTGGCGGTGGGGGCGGGATGTGGATTTCCAGTGAGATTAATTTATGGTCTGATCTCACCAATGAGGGGTATACTTCCAGTGTGGAGCATTGTGTCCCCATGTTTGTGATGATCAGGTCTAGTATATTATCTCCTCTTGTGGGAGTGGTGACTAGTTGTTCCATCGCATTTGAGTTTATGAATTCTAGGAACCTTTGGGCTAGGGTGTTGGGGCCTGTAGCTTACCAAGTTCACCAATGACTGCAAGCTGGGTGCAATCATTGAGTTCCCCAGTGATGTTGACAAACTACAAAAAGGGCTTACACTGACAAATGATTGGTGCCAAAGCCACAGACTTAAACTAAATGCAAAAAAATGCATTATCTTCCTTCTCAGCAAAGGGAAAGTCCCTGCAAATTGCAATATTAAAAATACCCCTCTTAGCTCAAACCCTGTGGTGAGAGATTTGGGAACACAGGTTGATAGCAACCTTAACTTCAATCACCATGGGTCCACAGTGGGAAGGAGGGCCTTTTATGTTGCACATCTCATAAGTAAGGGCATTGTATCCAGAGCTAAGTATGTTATAACTCCCCTGTCCTAATTCTTCAACAGACCATTACTAGAGTGCAATGTTCCTTTGTATGTAGCTCACCAGACACCTGCAGCAGCTGGACAGACCGCAGAGGTTTCTCACCAAGAAAATTCAGGGCCTTCAACACATGACCTACACGGACAGACTGAAGGTCCTATCACTTTATTCTATATCTTATAGGTTGCTGAGAGGCAACTTGTGCCTGGCCTACAGAGCAGTCTCAGACCCTACCTTAATGGAAATGTTGCACATCTGCAAGTCAAATGGGACAAAATTCACTCACTCTAGGGATCTTAACCTAGCCTGCGACATTAACAGGACATGCTGGAGACACAGCTGTGTCTCCCAGAAATCCCCACTCCTCTGGAACAAACTCCCAATTCACATAAAACAGAACTCCTCAATGATCTTATTTAAGTGTAACTGAGACAACTGGATGGGGGACCATAAATTTAGCCCGGGGGTGTCACTTATGTCCCTCCTGGATAAAGGCAGTCAGTACTGATCATAGACTTGTGCTGCAAATATAGACCATATGACTTGGTCAGTAAGGGAACAAAGGTATAACATGGCTAGGCTTATAAAGGCCCTAGGGCCAATAGCCTAGTAACCTTTTATGAATCTATGAACCTTTGAAGTAATTTGACAAATGCCCTGAAATTTCTAAACCAATTTATGACTAGGAATTGCACCAGAAGCCCAAAACTAACTCAGAAAACAAACCACCCTAGTGGAATCCAAAATGAAAGAGGTTGCACAACAAAAGAAAAAAGTCATAGCTAAATTTAAGAAGTGTAACTCCAAAAAGATAAAAAAATTCCTTCATTAAACTGAATAGACAATTAAGTCCAACATACCAAATTTTGTGGTAAAGATAGCATTCCAGGTCAAGGAAAACTGTAAGACCTTCTTCAGCTATGTCCAAAACCTCAAAGGCAGCACACAACAGTATGCCAGACTGTTGGTAAATGGAGTCATATACACAAAACTGGAAAAAAAAACTGGTATGCATCCCAAAGACTACCCATTCTCTAGAACAAGCTCCCCATCCATGTGAAGCAGAGTTCTTCCCTAACCCAATTCAAGTGTAACTTGGACAACTGCATTGGGAAAAAGAAATTGATCCCTAGTTTGGCACCTATGTCTCTAATGGACACAGGCAGCTTGTAAATAGTTCATCTCCCAGGTCATTGCTTGTAAATGTTTCATTTCCCAAGCTCCTGCTTACACTTATCAAGGGTACCACAACTTGTCAGAGACTGGGGATGCATGGCTAGGCTTAAAAAGGCCCTCGTGGACATTAGCCTAGTACACATCTATGAACCTATAAAAATAAATCTTATGTCTGACAAATTCAGCTCCAATTTTACCCCCCCCCCCCCCATCCCCAGCTGCACCCCCAGGATATACCATCTAACATAATCCCTCCAACTATCAGGAAGGAGCAAGTCTTAGATGCACTCTCTAAGGCCAAGAATACAGATTTGATGGGCTCTGCTAATACCCCAGGATGCCTCCTAAATAGCCTGAAATATGACCTTTCAAGGCTACTGGTGTCACTATTCAACCATAGCCTCCACACAGGCTTAATGCCACACAAATGCAAGACTGCAACAGTCATCCCTCTGCACAAGGGCACACCATCAATGGATCCTGGGAACTACAGACCCATTAGTCTAACTAGTCTCAAATGCAAAGCCATTACCATGGAAATGATCAACAATAACATACAAACTTTCAAACACTGAACCCAGTCCAGTTTGATTTTGTCAAAGGTAGGTCATGCCTACTGAACCTGGTGGACTTCTTTGAGAAAGTCACCAAGGCAATAGATGAGGCAAAAATGGTGTATACTGCCTACCTTGACCTAGCTAATGGGTATGATACAATACCGCACCTGGGCATTGTAACAAACCTGCAGAATTAGGCATAAACCTTTATGTAACTCTGAATATCCAGCTGGCTCACAGGCAACGTTAGGATTGGAGAGACCACCTCCACAAAAAGGCTGATGACCAGTTGCTTCCTCAAGGGCTCTGTGCTGGGTCTACTTCTTTGTGATTTCTATTTTTCGGAAGTCAAGGCCAATGCCAAGGGCCTTTGGCTTTTTCAAGTTTGCAGATGATTGCAGTCTAGAAGCAAGCATAGAAACCCCGTAAGATACTAACATCTTACAGGAAGGTCAAACACAGACAACTGACTGGTGCCAAAGCCACAGCTCACAACTCAATGTCAAGAAATGCATAATAGTACTTTTTGGGAAGTCGACCACACAGAAAAACTATCTCAGTAATAAAACACCATAAAAGTAGGTACAGTAGTCAGTGATCTGTGGACTTATATAGGTAGTAACCTGTTTTTTAACCAACATGTATCCAAGGTTGTAAGAAAATCACTCTATATTACTCAACTTGTACTCAGCCATCATTAGACCCATCATTGAATATAACACATGCAACAGATGGAATGCCCAGACATGTTCCTCACAAAAAGAATACAGCGTGTAAACAGTGTCCTGGGCAGATCATCTGAAAACCCTATATCTATACTCAGCTTCATACAGACTGCTAAGAGGTAATTTATGCCTGCCATACAAGGCATCCATTAATTCTGCAATGATGGATCTTCTGCATATCTGCAAAACTAACAGCACTACTACTAGATCTAAGGATTTAAACTTTACCTGCAACTTAAATAGTACATCTTAGAGGGACAGGTACATATTCCAGCAAATCATCAGTCTCTGGAATAGGCTTGCCATCCATGTGAAGCAGAGCCCTTCCCTTACCATATTTAAGCGTAACCTGGACCAGTGGAAGGGAAATCGGAAATTCACCCTAGTCTGACACATATGTCTTGGTTGGACAGAGGTAGCCATTAAATCATGACCTAACTTACATATACCCCTTAAAATAACACCTAAGACCCAATAACTCATGGGATACATTTGGGTTACATGGCTATGCTTATAAAGGCCCCATTGGCCATAAGCTTAGTATACACCTATGAATAACATGTTAATTATAAGGCATACAGATATACACAGGCTTAGCCCTTCACCACTTCTGTAAGTGTTTTTGAAGAATGTAATTCTAACAGAGTGTTTGAATTTATAACCATTACATGAAGTTTTAAGCTTCTATGAACCCTAAACATACATGCAGCAGCAGCCAAATGATTATACTAAAAGGGTGAGCTTGTTTCATTACCTAACCATCCCAAAGATGTCAGGCTTACAGCTGCTTTTCATTTAATGGCACATTAATGGAAATGGCTGCACCCTCTCATTCCATGTTCCTGGTGCTTCCACTTCAAGAAATCAATTCATGGTGGATAAACTGCTTGCTTCACTATCTACAAAAGAAGTTGTTCCCAACGATTCTAAAATGTCATCAGCTCCTAGACAAACCACACTTGCCTGTGTCTGTTCAAACACTACAACTGCCCCACTGCTTCAATTTACAGTAAATTTACTGCATAATTTTACTGAATGGGGAAGGAGTTTTGTTTTCTTATCATTTTAAGTGCATGAGGTTTATGAGGTATAAATGTATGCAGTTTATCTGTTCAGTGTTCTGTCTGAATGTTACATACTAGCTGTTATATTTTTATACATATTTATTGATATCTGAAAGTAAGACAGGATAATTTTTAATGGAGGCCCGGTGAGAAAAGCACCACAAACAAATGAACATAAAATTCATATACATAGGTGAAAACTGAGGTGGCGTGAGATTAGAAGGAGAAGAGCTAAGGGGGTGGGGGGGGTTGTAGGGGCAGGGGGCAAAACATTTGTTTATGTGGTTTGTAGCATGCTATAATTTATTTTAATGTGTATTTTGTGTGGCAGTTGAATAATATAGCTAGTTCTGAATGTGTTATTTTTAACATACTGTGATGTTACTTTTTGTGATTTAATTAACCACATGGATACTGCTCTGCCTATATAATAAGAGAAGTAACTCTGACCGTGAATTGTGCACAAAATGTCTCCCCGGAATTAATGGACATGCTGCACCTCAGAAAATCCAAATCCCATCGAGCTACGCGCTCGAGAGACTTGAACCTCAGCACTGAAATAAATAGGACATGCTGGAGGGACAGATTCATAACCCAGAGGCTCCCTTCACTCTGGAATAAAATCCCAGTCCAGGTTAGGCAGAGTCCCTCATTGACTCTCTTCAAGAGGAAAATTTTTTTTTTTCAAAACAAGTTTATTGTTTTAACATATAAGAGAAATATCATAACAATTTTATACAAATAATTAAAAATAGGTATTATTATAATATTCAACAAAACAACTAAAGTATTTACAAAGACATCCACTACAATCAGATCAATTAATTAAACTAAAATACTGTGCTATTGAAATTAGAATTTTTTTAACAAATTTTGTAAATTATCCCATACAATAAAATGTGATGTTTTTCTAGTTGTTCTCATTCTAATTGTGCTTATTTCCATATGACACATTATATTCATAACATTTTTAAATTCATTGAACGAAGGAGGTGTATCTGAAATCCAATTTCTAGTTATTATTTTCCTAGCCACTGCTAGGATAGACCATAACAAGGGGAGCTTAATCTTTTTAACACATTGAGGTACAGGTGTGTTGAATAATATAAGAGACTTAGAAATAATGAAATTATCTGTAAAAAGAGCCTGCAAAAATTCATTAATTGACTTCCAGTATTCTTTCAACTTCATACAGTCATAAAACATATGAGATCCAAAAACGTACCACGGAGCCCTTGTACCAGCAACAACAAGTAGGTAGTCTTAACGAATTTTATTTATCACAACGCTACGCACTAAGGTGCAGCTTCCTCAGAGAAAACAAATTAACAATGAGGTAAAGTGCACGCCTTTTATACAAGGCAAAAGGGAAATGACAACATAACAAGGTAAAACTCATTGTAGTAATTGGAAAGCAGGTATAAACCTTCACAAGAACAACTTGTTCCTCAAAAAAATATACAAACATTAATTCATGTTAGTAATAACCATTTCAAAGTGTGAAATGTTACCAAGAAAGTAAGCATAAAATTAAAATAACATATTTAAAATTCTTAAAATATGTGAATGAAATCATGACATTAAAGTGAAAATTCAACATAAAAGGTCATTCAAATAGCAACTCATAAAAATAAATGTAATATGCAGTAATGGATTAAATCTTGTTAAAAAGTAATGGTAATCCATTATAAGTATAAAGCATAATGAGCATCTATGTGCCTTAAAGATATTATTGTATAAACAACAGTAATAATTAAAATCTAGACAGTAATAAACATGAGAAGTGCTACACCAAAGGCACACCACATGAAGTCAGAAACAAAAACAAAAAACACGCCACATGAAGTCAGAAACAAAAAAATATATTATATGTATTCTGGGAAAAATCATATGTATGCAAAAGTAATTAAGGTATACATACATAGGAAGGTACTACCTTAAATAACTCCTCAACTTGAGTACTGCTGAGATGTTACAGTTTTCATTTAAACCCGGGTAGCAAAATGCGTCTAAACGCAGTTGCCACTCCAGTTCACGTACTTCTAAGAGTAAAGTTATTGGGCCTCCCCGGATGTTATTGGTCACTTGGTCTATGGCCATAAACGAGAAAGAGTGCCCAGGATGGCTGGCAATGTGTTTAGCCAAAGCATTAACATCAGAATTTTTCTTAATTGCATACATATGCTCGTAGACACGGTCCCTAAGTCTGCGATCAGTCTTCCCAGATAGAATGAGGGACAGCAATGCTAAGGGGCCAGGTATACAACTGATCTACTTTCACAGTTGAGTGGAGCTTGGATTAAAAATTTCCTGTCCCTTATAGTATAGGTCTGCCCTGCTCTCATTTTATAACACCAATTGCAAAAACCACATGGGTACATCCCTGTACGCCTGTTGAAGGTTTTTTTAGTTAGGTCCCTCTGTAAAAGTTCCTTAAGGTTATTATTTCTCTTAAAGACAAAGTTAGGACAGAGGCCTAATTTCTCAGAGAGGCCAGGACTCCCTACGATAAATTGCCAGTTTTTCTTAATCAATGCAGTAGTAGTCTGAGTGTTGAGGCTAAATGTATGAACGTAGCTAATGGCAAAATCACATGGTTGGTCAGAGAGGTGTCATTAAGAGAGGGGAACCCACAGTGGGTGACAGTAGTGTGTTATTAGGACTAAGGTCAAGCAGTGCATGGCTTTGTAAGATAGGTTTATAAACCCCATTTACCCTTTTAGCTGTAACTTCCAGCCTAATTTCATCAATTAGATTCCTCGGGTAACCCCTATTAAGGAACATATTACACAAAAGTGTGCATTCGTTCTGAAAGGTGTCAAAATCACTACACATTCTAACAGCCCTAACCATTTGACCCTTCACAATAGATTTCTTTTGTTTGAAGGGATGGTGGCTTGTGAAGTGCAAGAACGAATTACAGTAGGTTGGCTTTCTGTAAACACAAGATGTGTAAGTGTTCCTTCCTTTCTCAACTTTACATCGAGGTAGTCGATTTCTAAAGATGAAAAATTAGAAGTAAATTTCAAGAAGTCAGTCGTACCATTAAGAAACTGTAAGAAGTCTGCAGCTTCTGTGTCATTACCATGGAAGAGGATGAAAATATCATCCAGGTAACGTGTGTAAAATTTCACTGTCTGCATCCTTTCACTAGAAAAGACCATGTTCTTTTCCCAGAAGCCCATAAAAAAGTTGGCCACAGAGGCCCCACAAGGCGAGCGCATCCCCACGCCTTTTTCTGTAAGAAATAATCCTTATCAAAAAGGAAAAAATTACACGAAAGGACTATGTCCAAGACTTCTGTGACCAAATCAATTTCAGTCTGTGGTGCTCCGCAGTCTAAAAGTAAGAGAAATCCATTCCACAGCTTCTTGGTGTGGAATGGAGGTGTATAAGTCAACAACGCCGATGGTGAGAAAATTGTTCCCATCATCGACGGGATGTTGTTGAAATTGTCTAAGAAAGACCAGGAATCTTTACATACACCCGAAGGTCCTTCAGGTATTTAGACAGGATAGTATCCACCAATCTAGCTAGGATATGTCATAGATGATCTACCATCAACCAGCGCATAGGGGGATTATTAATATCCTTATGGACCTTGGGGATGCCAAACATGACTGGGATTTTTGGCATTGAGATGTCGATGTAATTGTAAGTTTCTAGGTCAATCTTACCCTGCAAAACAAATCTCGAAACACCCCTCATCATACTATGGGTACGATGTATTTCATTAAGAGAAGCAGGGAATAGGCAGGTGTATTAAGGACCTCACGCATTTTTTGTACAATAAATTGTCCATAATTACAAGTCCGCCCCTTTATCAGGTTTAACTACTCGAACTGGGTAATGGCATAATTCATCTAAGAGGAGACTTGTTCTTTGGTAATGTTATACCGAGGGGTTTCGTATAACTATTACATGCCTTAAAGGAATGTCTGATGTCTGCTTCACAGACCCTTTCAAAGAGCTGAAGTGTAGGGTGAATGGGGGGGTTATACACACTCGGTAGTTTTAGAGAGTCATGTGGCAAGGCAACTTCATTACTAAACAGTAACTTGAAGTTTAACTTTCGGACAAAACATTTTAATTCAATAAGTTCCTTGGATATGTCACCCATTTTACTAGGGACAAAGGTGTAACCAAGGGCAAGTAACTCAACTAATTCCTCCCTTAATTCCAAATCTGTAAAATTGTAAATAGTAAAGTCCCCTTTGCGGTTAAGTATAATTCTTGGACCTTGGTGTAGGAGACAGGGATTAAGGTCAGCAGTCGTGGTAGAGAAAGAAGAGTCACCTGCTGTGTGGGAGGAATGTGAGTCCAGACAGTCAAGAACTGAAAGACCAGGGGAAGCTTCTTCCGCTTCTATCTCTTGTTGTGAAACTGTCGATGGTTGCGGTTGCCTAAAAAACTGTTGTTATTTTTGTTAGTATTGATCCTATTTGTGTTGATGTTATTGTTGCCCTGATTACCCTTCTTAAACCCTTTAATCCTGTCACTGCGTCTAGGGCCTACCTCGTCCACTCCTACCTCGTCTTGAAGGTGAGGACTAGCTGAGACAGGATGAGGTGCAGGGTTAGAGTGTTCCTGATGGGTACTAATAGTAGTATTGTGAGATTCAGAAGCCTGTAATTTAGGATATGCAACGTTGTCCTGATAAGCCAATCTGTCTCTGACTAATTTTTTATTTTGTTAAGCTTTAGTTTAACAAGAAGCGTGTTAATACTAGAAAGGGTACGGTCATAATCGAACCTGTACCTTACAAAATTCAAGTCTGCTTTAATCTCCTTGTCTAAAACATCAATCTCCTTCAGGAGAACACAAACATGTTGGTTATAATGTTTCACAATAAGCTGTAACAGGTCTAAACCTTGCTGTTGAAATAAGTCTTTAAATCACAAAGAAAGTTAGTGTTGTTGATTAAACCTGAAGGAGAAAAAGTACTACGTAGACCTTTTGGAACAAGTTTCTCATGAATGCACTGGTTAAAGTAACCAATCTCAAGCTGTAACTTTTAAGTTTGAGAATTTTACTGTCAAAGATCTTTAATTTGTTAGACAATGACTCATTACTTGAAATGGTATCATGCTGATCAGCTGTACTTTCCATAGGGTTAGAAAATACAAAGTTGTCCGTATTTGTCATCCATTCAGAAAAAATGAATGGAGCATTCACATTGTCAGTCTGGCCTGGAAGAGAGCCAGTGTTAACAGCTGTAGCTATACGTAAGGAAAAGTTGCAGGCCCAGAGGCCAAGCAGAGTTAATTGTGTTGTAATTAGCTGACTGTTCTCCACTGCTATTAATGTCTGCACCTAATAAAGGGCAGGAATACCATTAGAAAAGTACCTGTAGTTGCCTCCAATCTTGTACCGCTAGTAACAAGGGCAGCAGATGTAGATGTAGAAGGCGGTGGTGCGCTGTATTCATTTGCAGAATGGAAAGGTTGTCCTGCTGGTATTGAAGAACCAGAGCTCGCCTGTGTAGTATTAGTGGCTGAAGAGCCTTGAGTAGATAAAGGTATAGCAGCTACCTGTCAGTTCCTGTTGCCATTAGTACCTTCCAATAAGTCAAAGCGTGCATTAAGCTTGTCGAGTCTTTCCGACAATGAAATCAGCAAGGCAGGCACATCAAGCAGTGGATTAGACTGCACTTCCTTCACTCCAGAATTAAGAGAGATGCGAGGGCTGCTGGGACTAACAGGGCTCCCCGTGGCCATGAAAACAAACAGGCAAATGCAAATGACAAAAAACAGTTGAAATCCAAAACGTACCGGAGCCTTGTACCAGCAACAACAAGTAGGTAGTCTTAATTTTATTTATCACAACGTTTTGCACTAAGGTGCAGCTTCCTCAGAAAACAAATTAACAATGAGGTAAAAGTGCACGCCCCTTTTATACAAGGCAAAAGGGAAATGACAACATAACAAGGTAAAACTCATTGTAGTAATTGGAAAGCAGGTATAAACCTTCACAAGAACAACTTGTTCCTCAAAAAAAATATACAAACATTAATTCATGTTAGTAATAACCATTTCAAAGTGTGAAATGTTACCAAGAAAGTAAGCATAAAAATTAAAATAACATATTTAAAATTCTTAAAATATGTGAATGAAATCATGACATTAAAGGGAGCCCTGTTAGTCCCAGCAGCCCTCGCATCTCTCTTAATTCTGGAGTGAAGGAAGTGCAGTCTAATCCACTGCTTGATGTGTCTGCCTTGCTGATTTCATTGTCGGAAAGACTCGACAAGCTTAATGCACGCTTTGACTTATTGGAAGGTACTAATGGCAACAGGAACCGACAGGTAGCTGCTATACCTTTATCTACTCAAGGCTCTTCAGCCACTAATACTACACAGGCGAGCTCTGGTTCTTCAATACCAGCAGGACAACCTTTCCATTCTGCAAATGAATACAGCGCACCACCGCCTTCTACATCTACATCTGCTGCCCTTGTTACTAGCGGTACAAGATTGGAGGCAACTACAGGTACTTTTCTAATGGTATTCCTGCCCTTTATTAGGTGCAGACATTAATAGCAGTGGAGAACAGTCAGCTAATTACAACACAATTAACTCTGCTTGGCCCTCTGGGCCTGCAACTTCTTCCTTACATATAGCTACAGCTGTTAACACTGGCTCTCTTCCAGGCCAGACTGACAATGTGAATGCTCCATTCATTTTTTCTGAATGGATGACAAATACGGACAACTTTGTATTTTCTAACCCTATGGAAAGTACAGCTGATCAGCATGATACCATTTCAAGTAATGAGTCATTGTCTAACAAATTAAAGATCTTTGACAGTAAAATTCTCAAACTTAAAAAGTTACAGCTTGAGATTGGTTACTTTAACCAGTGCATTCATGAGAAACTTGTTCCAAAAGGTCTACGTAGTACTTTTTCTCCTTCAGGTTTAATCAACAACACTAACTTTCTTTGTGATTTAAAAGACTTATTTCAACAGCAAGGTTTAGACCTGTTACAGCTTATTGTGAAACATTATAACCAACATGTTTGTGTTCTCCTGAAGGAGATTGATGTTTTAGACAAGGAGATTAAAGCAGACTTGAATTTTGTAAGGTACAGGTTCGATTATGACCGTACCCTTTCTAGTATTAACACGCTTCTTGTTAAACTAAAGCTTAACAAAAATAAAAAATTAGTCAGAGACAGATTGGCTTATCAGGACAACGTTGCATATCCTAAATTACAGGCTTCTGAATCCCATAATACTACTACTAGTACCCATCAGGAACACCTAACCCTGCACCTCATCCTGTCTCAGCCAGTCCTCACCTTCACGAAGACGAGGTAGGAGTGGACGAGGTAGGCCCTAGACGCAGTGACAGGATTAAAGGGTTTAAGAAGGGTAATCAGGGCAACAATAACATCAACACAAATAGGATCAATACTAACAAAAATAACAACAGTTTTTAGGCAACGCAACCATCGACAGTTTCACAACAAGAGATAGAAGCGGAAGAAGCTTCCCCTGGTCTTTCAGTTCTTGACTGTCTGGACTCACATTCCTCCCACACAGCAGGTGACTCTTCTTTCTCTAGCACGACTGCTGACCTTAATCCCTGTCTCCTACACCAAGGTCCAAGAATTATACTTAACCGCAAAGGGGACTTTACTATTTACAATTTTACAGATTTGGAATTAAGGGAGGAATTAGTTGAGTTACTTGCCCTTGGTTACACCTTTGTCCCTAGTAAAATGGGTGACATATCCAAGGAACTTATTGAATTAAAATGTTTTGTCCGAAAGTTAAACTTCAAGTTACTGTTTAGTAATGAAGTTGCCTTGCCACATGACTCTCTAAAACTACCGAGTGTGTATAACCCCCCCATTCACCCTACACTTCAGCTCTTTGAAAGGGTCTGTGAAGCAGACATCAGACATTCCTTTAAGGCATGTAATAGTTATACCGAAACCCCTCGGTATAACATTACCAAAGAACAAGTCTCCCTCTTAGATGAATTATGCCATTACCCAGTTCGAGTAGTTAAACCTGATAAAGGGGGCGGACTTGTAATTATGGACAATTTATTGTACAACGAAAAAATGCGTGAGGTCCTTAATACACCTGCCTATTCCCCTGCTTCTCTTAATGAAATACATCGTACCCATAGTATGATGAGGGGTGTTTTTCGAGATTTGTTTTGCAGGGTAAGATTGACCTAGAAACTTACAATTACATCGACATCTCAATGCCAAAAATCCCAGTCATGTTTGGCATCCCCAAGGTCCATAAGGATATTAATAATCCCCTATGCGGCGCTGGTTGATGGTAGATCATCTATGACATATCCTAGCTAGATTGGTGGATACTATCCTGTCTAAATACCTGAAGGACCTTCGGGTGTATGTAAAGATTCCTGGTCTTTCTTAGACAATTTCAACAACATCCCGCTCGATGATGGGAACAATTTTCTCACCATCGACGTTGTTGACTTATACACCTCCATTCCACACCAAGAAGCTGTGGAATGGATTTCTCTTACTTTTAGACTGGAGCACCACAGACTGAAATTGATTTGGTCACAGAAGTCTTGGACATAGTCCTTCGTAATTTTTTCCTTTTGATAAGGATTATTTCTTACAGAAAAAGGCGTGGCGATGGGCTCGCTTGTGGGGCCTCTGTCGCCAACTTTTTATGGGCTTCTGGGAAAAGAACTTTCTTTTCTAGTGAAAGGATGCAGACAGTGAAATTTTACACACGTTACCTGGATGATATTTTCATCCTCTTCCATGGTAATGACACAGAAGCTGCAGACTTCTTACAGTTTCTTAATGGTACGACTGACTTCTTGAGATTTACTTCTAAGTTTTCATATTTAGAAATCGACACTCGATGTAAAGTTGAGAAAGGAAGGAACACTTACACATCTTGTGTTTACAGAAAGCCAACCTACTGTAATTGTTCTTGCACTTCACAAGCCACCATCCCTTCAAACAAAAGAAATCTATTGTGAAGGGTCAAATGGTTAGGCTGTTAGAATGTGTAGTGATTTTGACACCTTTCAGAACGAATGCACACTTTGTGTAATATGTTCCTTAATAGGGTTACCCGAGGAATCTAATTGATGAAATTAGGCTGGAAGTTACAGCTAAAAGGGTAAATGGGGTTTATAAACCTATCTTACAAAGCCATGCACTGCTTGACCTTAGTCCTAATAACACACTACTGTCACCCACTGTGGGTTCCCCTCTCTTAATGACACCTCTCTGACCAACCATGTACGCGCATTTTGCCATTAGCTACGTTCATACATTTAGCCTCAACACTCAGACTACTACTGCATTGATTAAGAAAAACTGGCAATTTATCGTAGGGAGTCCTGGCCTCTCTGAGAAATTAGGCCTCTGTCCTAACTTTGTCTTTAAGAGAAATAATAACCTTAAGGAACTTTTACAGAGGGACCTAACTAAAACCTTCAACAGGCTACAGGGATGTACCCATGTGGTTTTTGCAATTGGTGTTATAAAATGAGAGCAGGGCAGACCTATACTATAAGGGACAGGAAATTTTTAATCCAAGCTCCACTCAACTGTGAAAGTAGATCAGTTGTATACCTGGCCCTTTGCATTGCTGTCCCTCATTCTATCTGGGAAGACTGATCGCAGACTTAGGGACCGTGTCACGAGCATATGTATGCAATTAAGAAAAATTCTGATGTTAATGCTTTGGCTAAACACATTGCCAGCCATCCTGGGCACTCTTTCGCTTATGGCCATAGACCAAGTGACCAATAACATCCGGGAGGCCCAATAACTTTACTCTTAGAAGTGTGAACTGGAGTGGCAACTGCGTTTAGACGATTTTGCTACCGGGTTTAAATGAAAACTGTAACATCTCAGCAGTACTCAAGTTGAGGAGTTATTTAAGGTAGTACCTTCCTATGTATGTATACCTTAATTACTTTTGCATACATATGATTTTTCCCAGAATACATATAATATATTTTTTGTTTCTGACTTCATGTGGCGTGTTTTTGTTTTTGTTTCTGACTTCATGTGGTGTGCCTTTGGTGTAGCACTTCTCATGTTTATTACTGTCTAGATTTTAATTATTACTGTTGTTTATACAATAATATCTTTAAGGCACATAGATGCTCATTATGCTTTATACTTATAATGGATTACCATTACTTTTTAACAAGATTTAATCCATTACTGCATATTACATTTATTTTTATGAGTTGCTATTTGAATGACCTTTTATGTTGAATTTTCACTTTAATGTCATGATTTCATTCACATATTTTAAGAATTTTAAATATGTTATTTTAATTTTTATGCTTACTTTCTTGGTAACATTTCACACTTTGAAATGGTTATTACTAACATGAATTAATGTTTGTATATTTTTTTTTGAGGAACAAGTTGTTCTTGTGAAGGTTTATACCTGCTTTCCAATTACTACAATGAGTTTTACCTTGTTATGTTGTCATTTCCCTTTTGCCTTGTATAAAAGGGGCGTGCACTTTACCTCATTGTTAATTTGTTTTCTGAGGAAGCTGCACCTTAGTGCGAAAACGCTTGTGATAAATAAAATTCGTTAAGACTACCTACTTGTTGTTGCTGGTACAAGGCGCTTTGGATTTCAACTGTTTTTTGTCATAAAACATATGAGCCCAGTCAGCATTAATTTCTAAATTACATCTCTTACATAGATTATCTTTATTATTAATTTTATTCATCATCAAAGGTGTATAAAAAGATCTATGTAAAAATTTCCATGTATAAAGTCTCCAGACAATGGAAGATGTAGTTCTATAAGCAGATTCCAATATATATTGTTTATCTTGTTGAGTTGGTGGGTCCCCATTAATAGAGGTGAAATAATTCCAGTATGAATCTACATTGTAAAAAGTTTCTTGTCTGATAATTTTATGTATATATGAAAGTTTACCTTTATCAGAAACGTTATGCTGTAAATTTATTATCAAGTAATCAATCAGTTTTGGAATAGATTCTTTAACTGTTATAGACATTAGATCTATTCTATCAATGAGATGTTGTCTAAAGATCTGAACCTCTAACCAGCAAGTTTCTCTTAGATCAAATTCTTGTTTTAAGAAATCTAGATTTTTAACTTTATTATCAGATATCAGCTGATACCAGTACTTTAGATTATTATCTATAGCTAAATGAGCTCCTTCAGAAGTAGATGACATAAGCATACCCTGAGTATAAATTATAGGGAATACAATAAAATTCCATTCCCTATACTTAGGGTGCATGAATATAAAGTTACGATAACTAATAATAATATTTAATGGGTAACAGACCATATGTTTAGGTGTAACAGGTGAAGTACAAAATTCCTTTAGCAACCACAACATGGAGTTATTTATAATCATATTTTTATGTGTTAAGGAGATTTTCATGAAGTGCATACTAATTAGCTCCCAATAATCTTTCCATTTTGCGACATATGACCGATCTATTAATAAAGTAATAACTTTTATAATAGAAGAGATAATATATAAATTAAAGTCTGGAAAAGAAATACCCCTTGAGACCAGCTATTAGTATGTTTCTTTAATGCAATCCTAGGTCTATTAGGTGCCCATAAGAAATTTAACATTAGTGTATTCAGTTTCTTGATAGTTATTTTTGTAGGTGAAAGTATTATTGATTGTATTAAGTATAAAATCTTGGGGAATATTATCATTTTAATAATTGTAAGTCTCTCCTCCATAGTAAAAACATATTATTCCAGGTATTAAAAAGATTTTGTATATTAAGAAAACAGGTATTATAGTTATTATATATAATAGATTTAATATCTTTAGATAGTATTATACCTAAATAAGTTATCTGACCTGAGTTGGGTACATATTTAGTAAAATCACTAATGAGAGTATTTTTTCGTGTATATATAGGTAGTATTTTAGTTTTTCTTCATTGAATATTAAACCAGAAATACTTTTAAAATTCATCATTTTATCAAATAAAGACTGCATAGAAGAATTAGATCCTGCTGATGTAATTAGAACATCATCTGCAAAAAGTTGAATTTTTGATGTTGTATTTTCTTCTATTTCAAAACCCTCTATGTCAGTACTGTTTCTAATCAAATTAGCCCAAGGCTCCATTACTAAAGTGAATAATAGTGGAGAAAGTGGACATCCTTGCTTTGTACCTTTAAGAATGGGTATTTTTGTGAAACATATGTTCCTACCTTAATATAAGCCAGCGTTCCTTTGTATAAATGCTCAATTAAATTTACAAATGCATCAGAGAAATTTGTGCATTTTAGTAAGGTAAACAGATAGTCCCAACTTACTGAATCAAATGCTGAACCTATATCAAGACTAATAAGTGTTAAATCTTTCTTTTTCCTATTTGCAAAATCAATTAATGTTAAAGTTCTTCTTATATTATCAAAAGTATTTCTATTTACAATGAAGCCCGTCTGATCTATGTCTATAATGCCGGGGATAATTGTCTTCAATCTATCAGCAAAAATACTCATAAACATTTTATAATCAACATTAAGTAATGAGATGGGTCGATATGAAGAACATCTAGTTGGATCTTTATTAGGTTTTAAAATTGGTGAAATAAATGTATATTGCCAAGATGGGGGGGGTTATTAACTCAGTTTGGGCCAGAATAAAACCTTATGTATTAATGAATATGTAGTTTTAGAAAGGATTTTATATATCTCTGGTATAATACCATCATTACCCGGTGCTTTGTTTGATTTAAGCTTATTTATTTGTGTAATAACTTCTGTATATGAAATACTCTTGTCCAATAGTTTAATCTGTTGTTTATTAAGCTTTTTATTCATGTTTGTGGTTATAAACTCCTTTATTTTATCTTTAGGTTCCATGTTAATGTTGTTATGGTTAATCTTGTGAAAGTGATTTCTAAATTCATCCAGTATTTCTGGTATACTAGAAACATTCTTCTTTTCCTTAGAGAAAAGATTTCTTTGATATGGTTTTGTTTATTCAATCTTTTGTTTTATTTTTAAGTCTATGTAAGTATTTGGGGCTTATTGAATAAGACAAAACTTGTATTTCTCTAAAGTTATTTTAACTTTATGAGTTAAAATTTCTTTGTATTTCTCATTTAGTTTGTTTATTTCTTCAATAACTTTCTTGTCCATAATATTTTCTTTATTATTATGTTTATAAGAGTCTAGTTTACTTTGAATATCTAACAATTCCTTATCCCAAGATTTCCTTTTGTTATTATACCATCTGAT